>NW_027476112.1:303495-606990 GCF_051020955.1 Megalopta genalis | reverse complement strand
ATAACGAGGCTCGGCTTCCGTTGGCGTGTGATACCCCGAATGGTTCCCTTCGTGGTTCCAATGCGAGGGCACACCGTCTTCGGCAAATGTTCCGGCAACGTAGTCGTGCACTTCTCCCCTTGTAGAACGTCGCGACCCGTTGCGTGTCGGTCTACGGCACGAGTTGTTGACTGTCGGCGTCGCCTTCGTGCGTACACGACAGACGCTCGATCGCCCGGCCGGCTGCGTGACGGTACACTATTTACGGTATTGGGCCGCTACTTGCTCCATTTTCGAATGTATGTGCGTTCAGGCCCGTCGCAAGCTCGGTTAGTAATTACCCGGATGGTACGGACCTGGTGCCGGCTCCGGGCCTAGCCAGCTGTTGGCAGGCGGTGTCCTCGTACTGGCCAACCTTTTTGAATCACATTACAAGTCAGCGACGCTACTGCTTTGGGTACTTTCAGGACCCGTCTTGAAACACGGACCAAGGAGTCTAACATGTGCGCGAGTCATTGGGACTCGATTAAACCTAAAGGCATAATGAAAGTGAAAGTTGACCTTTGCGTCGACCGAGGGAGGATGGGCCGCGTCACGATGCGGCCTCGCACTCCCGGTGCGTCTCGTTGTCCTAGCGAGAAGAGGCGCACCCAGAGCGTACACGTTGGGACCCGAAAGATGGTGAACTATGCCTGGTCAGGACGAAGTCAGGGGAAATGCTGATGGAGGTCCGTAGCGATTCTGACGTGCAAATCGATCGTCGGAACTGAGTATAGGGGCGAAAGACTAATCGAACCATCTAGTAGCTGGTTCCCTCCGAAGTTTCCCTCAGGATAGCTGGCACTCGCTCATTCTTTTCAATGGACGTTTGCGAGTCTCATCTGGTAAAGCGAATGATTAAAGGCCTTGGGGCCGAAACGACCTCAACCTATTCTCAAACTTTAAATGGGTGAGAACTTCGGTTTGCTTGAATTATGAAGCCAAGAGAGAAAAATTTTTTATTATTACTATTATTATGATGGCATATATAAAGGGAAAAATGTGGATCAGAGTGCCAAGTGGGCCATTTTTGGTAAGCAGAACTGGCGCTGTGGGATGAACCTAACGCAGAGTTAAGGCGCCTAAGTCGACGCTTATGGGATACCATGAAAGGCGTTGGTTACTTAAGACAGCAGGACGGTGGCCATGGAAGTTGGAATCCGCTAAGGAGTGTGTAACAACTCACCTGCCGAAGCAACTAGCCCTGAAAATGGATGGCGCTGAAGCGTCACGCCTATACTCCACCGTCAGTGGTATGTGAAGCGGGGCAAAAATTTCGATTTTATGTCCTCTATGAAGCCCTGACGAGTAGGAGGGTCGCGACGAAGTGCGCAGAAGGGTCTGGGCGTGAGCCTGCCTGGAGCCGCCGTCGGCGCAGATCTTGGCGGTAGTAGCAAATACTCCAACGAGGCTCTGGAGGACTGACGTGGAGAAGGGTTTCGTGTGAACAGTCGTTGCACACGAGTCAGTCGATCTTAAGCCCTTAGAGAAATCCTATGTAGATGAGGTGTCCTAAGAGGTAACTAGGACTAAACACAAAAACGCAGCTTATTTTATTTTTATTATTATATAAATCGCAGCATATTATACATAAAAAACGCCCATTGGGCGAAAGGGAATCCGGTTTTTATTCCGGAACCCGGCAGCGGAACCGCATACCATTCGGGCCCTCGTAAGAGTGTTCGTCGGGGTAACCCAAAATGACCTGGAGACGCCATCGGGAGATCCGGGGAGAGCTTTCTTTTCTGTATAAGCGTTCGAGTTCCCTGGAAACCTCTAGCAGGGAGATAGGGTTTGGATCGCGAAGAGCACCGCAGTTGCAGTGGTGTCCGGATCATCCCCTCGGACTTTGAAAATCCAGGAGAGGGCCACGTGGAGGTGTCGCGCCGGTTCGTACCCATATCCGCAGCAAGTCTCCAAGGTAAAGAGCCTCTAGTCGATAGATTAATGTAGGTAAGGGGAGTCGGCAAATTGGATCCGTAACTTCAGGACAAGGATTGGCTCTGAGGAGCGGGGCGTATCGGGCTTGGTCGGGAAGCGGGTCTGGCTGACGTGCTGGGCCTGGGCGAGGTGAACGGCTCTCATGGCTGGGATCCAAGCTCGGTCCCGTGCCTTGGCCTCTCGCGGATCTTCCTTGCTGCGAGGCTTCCGTGGCGTTTCCCATCGTTGCAGTCGTCCTCTTCGGCCGCCATTCAACGCTCAGCTCAGAACTGGCACGGACTAGGGGAATCCGATTGTCTAATTAAAACAAAGCATTGCGCTGGCCCCCACGGGTGTTGATGCAATGTGATTTCTGCCCAGTGCTCTGAATGTCAACGTGAAGAAATTCAAAACAGCGCGGGTAAACGGCGGGAGTAACTATGACTCTCTTAAGGAAATGGTCGCGGCTCGGACTAGCCCAGGGTAAAGCGGCCGGTTCTGATGAGAGAGTTATGGTTAGCAAGCAGCGACCTCTTCGTGGTTCCCGCTATGAGTTTATCCTAACCGAAGGACGCTGAACCAGTCGCTGGCGATTCAACAGGGGAGTCACGAGAACTCTTGCAGAACACTACCGCGGCTCCCCCTCGTCTGGCCGGTCATAAGGATGGTAACGATGGCCGGCCGCTTCCCGGGGGGAGATAAAACTTCTCCCCTTAAATCCAAATGATTCGGCGGCGCGAGGGGTCGCACCCCGCACCGCACCGACTCGGCGACCGCGCCAAAGGTGATCAGGGCCCCTGCCCTGATCACAGCGGCCGCCGGGGGGGGGTGACGAGTATATTGGGTGATTATATTTCACCCTCGCCTCCTTCAGGCATCTCGTCACCCCCCCCACTCTCAACAGCATGGCCCCAACTAGGCTGGAGAGTTCGAGGTCGTGGCCGACTTCCCGTTTTAGGACTCGGCGCAGCGCTGAAAAGTCTTCCTCCGCGCCACAATGGTGGCACACTGTCGTCGCTTCCCGCCCTATGCGACACAGGTAGACACCAAAGCAGCTATACCCGGTGAACACCTGCATCGCTCGGTAGGAGAGCCTGTCAAACCGTCTCTCCCTCCACGTGGTGAAGTGCGGCAGGAGAGTCCCGGGAACGCGTTCGCCGGTGTGGGAGCAAAGCTCGGCACGCCATCTGGCGAACGCTAGTCGCCGGGCCCGGAGCTCGAAGCCCTCGACCGTCTCCCGCTCCGGCGGGGCCCCCCAAGCACGGCTGGCGATGCTTGTGCGCATCTGAAGCTCGAAGGGAAGTTCTCCCGCCAGAGCAAGCGCCGCCACGGCAGACGTGGTGCGGTAACCTCTTATGAGGCGGATGCCCATCCGCCTCTGCAGCCGGCGCAACAACCGAGTGTTGCACCGGCTGGCCATCACGTGTGGCGCCCATGTTGGGGCACCGTATAAGGTCATGGGCCGCACCACGCCCAGGTATAGGCGGTGCATCAGATCTCCCGTTCCCCCGAGGTTGGGCAACGGACGGCCTAAACAGACCGCCGCTCTGTCCACCGGACGACGAGACGGTCGAGATGCGCATCGAAGCTCCAGCGGCTGTCGAGGATCAGTCCGAGATATTTCAACTCGGACTTCACCTCGACGCAGGCTTTTCCAACGCGGATCCACGATCTGGCCGGTGGCCGAGACCGAGGTCGTCCGTGAAACCAGACTGCCTCGGCCTTTTCCGGAGCTATTTTCAGCCCCAGATCGCGGATCCTCGCGACGACGGCTGCCACCGCAACCTCTGATCATCGGATGGTCCTCTCGAAGGTATTCCCGACGGCGACCACCAACGTGTCGTCCGCGTAGCAGGCGAGGATGGTACCGTCGGGCAGGGAGGTCTTTTCCAGGACCGCGTTATATCCCAGGTCCCACAGGAGCCGTCCTAAAACGGCCCCCTGTGGGACCCCGCGGTCCACTTCCTTCCGTATCATCCCGTACCGGCCCGGGTATTCAACCCACCTGTTCCGCAGGTAGGCCCCGATCACCCACCTCAGATAGAGAGGCACCTGGTGATCGACGAGGGCCTCCCTAATGGCGGACCAGGGCAGGGTGTTGAACGCATTGACGATGTCAATGGACACCGCCAAGCACACCCCGCCCCTTGCCACGGCATTGTCCGAGAGGGACTTGAGACGGTCGATTGCGTCGACCGTCGATCGCCCCTCCCGGAAGCCAAACTGGCAGTCCGCCAGATCTGGGCCGTCGCGGGACAGGTGTCTGGAGAGGCGGGCAACAATGATCTTCTCGAAGATCTTGCCCGCCTCATCCAGGAGACAAATGGGCCGGTACGCGGAGGGAGAATCCGCAGGCCTCTCATCCTTCCTCAAGAGGACCATCCGACTTTCTCTCCAGAGGTCGGGGAACGTCCGGCGCGACCTCAAGATCCGGGGACCACTCAGGGTCATCTGGCTCAGGGACGGGCCGGGACGCCTTCCCGCTGACGGGGAATAACGCGCCCACGACCCGCCCGAGTAGCCCCGGATCCAGGCTCTTCGTCACGGGGGGCGCCCAGGGACGTAATCGTCCCATTGCCATCTTGTATGGGCGCCCCCACAGATCTCGGTTCAGAGAACCGAGGAGATCGCGCCAGGCCTGGTCCTTTGCCCGCCTGATGACCAGCTGCAGGGCGATCACCTTCTCCCTGTATCGCCCGTACAGCTGGGCAGCCAGCGCGTCGTCTGCTCGACGTCGCCGACGGGCGCGAGCGTATTGGCCTCTCGTGCGCACTCACTCGGTGCGTAACTCCGCTATCGCGCGCGACAATCAGTACACGGCCTCCCTTGGGAAGACCCTGGCTCGGGGCATGGCGACGACGCAAATCGACGTCATTGCGCCCCGGAACCAATGGGCCTCCCTTGTCCCGTCGACTGGCCCGGCCGGTGTTGCTGGCCAGGTCACGACGTGTTCTGCCGCCATCAGAGCGTCCTGGTTGAGGCGCTGCAGCGCCCACCGCGGCTGAAGCGAACCCTCATCGGCGGGGCGACGTCGGGGTGACGACGGTGGGGCGGCGGAGAGGCCGAGAATTATGTATATGTGGTCAGACAGTGTCTCGACCTCTTCCGCCACCCTCCACCCCGTAATACGGCGCGCGGCAGGGGGCGTTGCCTACGAAAGGTCAACGATGGACCCCCCCGTTATGCCGCACGCACGTATGGACCGAGCCGTGTTCAGGAGACGGCGCTCGAGTCCCGCCGCACAATCCAGCACCTCCCGGCCCCTCGGGTCAGTCCCGGGGGAACCCCAAGCCATGGCCTTGGCATTGAAGACCCCCAGGACCAGCACCGGACGGGGATGGCAGCGGGTGACGCATCTCCCTACCCCGTCCAAGGTACTGCTCAAACTCTTTGAGGGACCACCTTGGAGGTGCGTATATCTCCACAACCGCGGTGCCGCCCCAGTCAACGGCCACGTATCCCAGGCCGCACTCGATAATCGAGCACGGTGGGGACCCCGGCCTCTCAGCCCATATTATCGCGGCGGAGCCAATCGAGTCCCCCATCCAGTGTGTAGGTTTGGGGATCCTGTGCGGCTTCGCCACGACGGCCAACCCGGCACCCAGCTCGGCCAGGCATTGAAGTGGAAGATCCTGCGCTCTGGCCGAGAAGTTCAGGTTGGCTTGGATTATCGGGCCCGGGGGGTCCATTACTCGGCCGTGTCCAATGGGCCCGGGGGGTCCATTGTCGGCCTGGAGCTTTAGTGGCTCCATCCGCCCCTGCGGGCGCAACGGCGGCGTCAGTAGATGGCGACTGCGGTCTAGTCGCCACGGCGGCCGCTGGCCTGGTCGATGTGGCATTCTTCCTTCTCTTCGGCTTCTCCCGAAGTGTGCAGCCTCCCCTTGCTCGTCTCGCACTGGCGGGGCACGCCTGACAGCCGAGGCGGTGACCGGACGGCTTGACCGCGCCCGCACAAAGCGGGCAATTGGGCGTGGCCGCACAGCCTGCCACCTTATGGTTCCGGCTGCCGCATCGATAGCAGCAGTCGGACCTGTCCTCGGCAGCAGTGCACCTCTGCCTGGTGTGGCCAACACCAAGGCAGCGGTAGCAGTTATCCAGCCTGCGACCGCAACCTTGTGTGCGGCCGCAGTAGGACAACGGACCCAGAGGGTGCCCAATCCTGAGGGGGAAGGCCGGATTTCGCCGGTGTTAACGCCCCCCTCGCTGCACCCGCTCACACGGGCAACAGCCGCAGCGACCTCTGCCGACTTTGTCGAATCGACCAGGCCGCGCACCCTCAGGTCGAGTTTTTTGACTGGGCGCGCGACCTTTACGCCGGTTCCCGCCAGCGCTTCCGCCGGAACCGTAATGTTAACGGTGGCTGTGCGTGGAGGACGTGGAGGCAGGGGAGCCTTCTTCGGGGCCGCCGGGTCCACCCGACCACTTTTATTTCCGGTCGGAGTCGCCAACCATTTTACGGTGGCAGTTGCCTTTTTGGCCTCCCGACCAACCACCGGAGACTACGCCTCCTGGGTTGCAGGCGCGGCGGAGGGTGGTGCTACGTTGGCTGGGCTCGGCGCAAGCTCCCTCCTGAATGATGCCAATCTGGCATCTATTCGGGAGCCTATTTGCGCCAGCAAATATGCGGGCGCAGCCGCAGGCGGGGGTGAGGACTTTTCTCGCCTGGAGCAATGGCGATCTTGGGCGCCGACGATCGGTGGCGAAACTCAGTTCTCCCCCGGGCCCGGCAGTGAAGGCATTGTGGCAGCAGCCGTTCTCGCCTCCACCACTTGACGGAGCCGGGCCATCTCCGCCCGCAGCTCTGTCATTTGTCCCCTGAGGAGGGCATTGCCCTTTAAGGCGGCCACCTCCAGGGCGGGGGCCAAGTTGCCCTTCAGACCTTTCGACACGCCGGAGATCCTGGCCACCTCAGCCAGGCTCTCCAATATAGCGGCTGCGATATTCCGCGTCGAATGGTTGCGGAAATCTTTCGCGATTTCCGTCTCGTCCGGGAGCGAGATGCTCGACCACGACCGTCTCGGCACGGGAGTCAACGGGAGGCACGGGAGGCACCCGGGTGAAAGTGGTTACTACCTCCTTTGCCTCCGCTCCAACTGGGAGGCTTCGGCCAGCCTAAGTTTGGCCTCGGCGAGGCCAACATAGTTGCCGGTCGTCGGCGGCCGGCCCCTCTTCTTTGCGCCGCTAGTGCCCGGGGCACTCTGCGACGAGAGGTTGGAGGAAACCGAGGAATCCGATCGCCCCCATCGCTGCAGGTGCCCAGACCTGCCGTGGGCCTTTTTACGCCGCGTGTTGCAGACGCGTTCCGCAACACCGGCCCAACTACTCTTTCGAGGCGAACGCATAGCTCACATATGCCGCCCTCATCCCGCTGACGTCCTACGTCAGCGTTATATCTCCCTATAACAGTATCCATCAGGCGGGCTAGGGCGTCTACCCTACCCGAAGGGCAGTCGTCGGATAACCGTCGCCCGGGGTCTGCTCGCCCACACCCGGGCACGACGGGCTCTGGGGGTTCCGAAGCCCTATGAGCAGTAAACTCCATATTATTTTGAGACATAAGGCCATAAATCTTCTTTGGTCGTTCTTAGTTTTCACCGCTCAGACTGGACCTTACCCGCAAGGGAGGCCCTGCCAGGAACCGAAATTCCCGCCGACATCGCTCCAGTCTTCTTCGCGGGTACTGAAGCCCCTATACCATGACAAGGTGGCGACTGCATAGCGACCGCTTTCCACTTAGCACCGCTGGCAAGCTTTTCCTCTCTCTTTACACCAGCAGCCCGGAGCCGGTAGCCCGCCGACTCCCTATCCAGGGTCGATAGCGGAAGAAAGATTCTACGCCTGAGATGCCCGCCAGAACACACACAGCCCCGAGGGAGACGGTACGGTATGCCCTCACCACGCGGGCAAGGATTGACCTTTGCACCGCGTTGATGAGGGGACCGTTCCCCACCCTCGTAGCCGCATGCGCCCAGGCGGGAGCCGCGTACAGGACTACGGACTCGGCCACCCTGTAATAGAGTAGCCGAGTCCAAAAAAATCCTCCTCCTCCCACGTTCGGGAGGATCCTAACTAGCAAACCCGTGTATCTCATGGCCCGCTCACAGCGTCGCCTGACGTGAGCGCAGAACATCTGGCTCCCCTCGAGCACCAGCCCGAGGTAGCGGACAGAAGATCCCCAGCGCATGTCGGCAGCATTCATTAAAGTCATTAACGTATCCGGCGCCTTCCCGCTCGTGAGATGTATGAATTCTGTCTGTTCATCGGCCAGGGACAGGCCGTTCAAGGCGAGCCACTCCCTGGCCTTGTCCACTACATCTGCGTAGCCTAATAGGCCATCATATTGCACGTTCCACAGCAGGGGTCCCGGGACCGAGCCTTGAGGGACCCCAGCATATACTGCGAAAATAGTTTCTTATCAGGGCCAAGAGCCGAGGAGAGATGCCTCTAGCGACCAAAGCCCTGAGGCTATTGTCCCAGAGCACCGCGTTGAAGGCATTCCTCACATCCAGGGCCACAGCAATGCAGTGTTGGCCCCTGTTTTTTGCTGCGTCCCACAAATTCATGAGGCGCAGCATCGCATCAACAGTGTACCTGTTTCTGGTGAAACCAAACTGATTTTCTGCAAAGGTGACCCTGGACGCCAGACGATCCTTCAGGCAGTACTCTAGAGCCTCGGCACAGGGGGCGCCACGACTCCACCGTGTCAGACCCGGCCTTCTTGGGGATCAGAACCAGCCGACCCACCTTCCATGCGTCTAGGAAATAACCCAGTGAAAAGCACGCATTGAAAAGGTGGGCCATATGGCCGGGAACCTCACGCCCAAGGGCCCAGACCACAGCAGAGGGGATGCCGTCGACACTCGCCGCTCACCTCTTTACTTTGGCTTTGGCCGCTTTTGCCTCCCCCTCGGAGATGGGAGGATCGATGTCGTATTCGTTTCTGCGATAATCGGGGGGAGGCCAAAAAAAATTCCTCAGCTGGAGGGGTGGTCGCGAAGAGCCTCTGTACCTCAGTGGAGACCTCGGCCGGGCCATGGACGGTCGGCGGGGGCCGCTCCTTGAGTGTGTTAACCACCCACCGATAGGGCTGCCCCCGCACGTTCCCCTCGACTCCGGAAACGAAGGATCTCCACGCATGGCTCTTGGCTCTGGTAATTATCCTGGCCAGGTCCCTTTTTAGGGCCTTGTATATCGCCAGGCGAAATTCTGAAATTGGGCCATGGCCGCGCCGCCTGGCCCTCTGAACTTGATTTCCTCATTCCACCATCACACCGGCTTCCTACCGGCAAGGCGCGGATGGGGTGGGAGGGAGGTCAGGTCGCCAATGTGTTCCACAAAAGCGTCGATATATAGTAGCAGCCAATGAGCGACAGGTCGCCCAGTTTGACCGCCACGGCCCGCTCTGTACGGCCGATGAAGCGAATTTTGCTAGCGCGCGAGGCACCCCCATCAGTGACCCAAACCGTCGACTTGCCGGAGCTGTCGCAAAACCAATGGCTGGCGGCGGTCCAGGGCTCAGATACTAATACGGCGTCCCCCGAGATCGGCCACAGTTCGCTGGAGCAGATCGTGCACCAACCTACATTTACGGAGGTTGATCTGCAGAATGCTGAGACTCTCTCGGCGGAGTATAGAATCTTCACCGCTTGCCATGTATATTTAAAGCAATAAATAAATAATTAAATAAATGTAGGTCTAAATATATATAAATATAAATATAAAAATAAATAAGTAAAAATAGGTTGAAATAAACAATGAATAAATAAATAAATAAATACACGCAAGTATAAAAATAAACATTAAAGTAAGCAGGTGGAAGCACCTGTTAGTCCGTGTGTGATTTTCCGGACTCCGGGCTTGTTCCCGGTAACAGTCGAGCCTCTGATATCACTGGCAGAGGCGAGGAAACCCCACGCCCCTTCGGGGCGCCCCCACTAGCGGGACGACGCCGTTTACGCTTTTGCGTCACTGTCGGCATGCGAGGGTCGTCTAAATTACGTGCCGACCAGGCCCCGTCAGCCGCTCCCCCAGTCGGCGCCTTGGCCCCGGCCTTACTTTTCATGGCCTCTAAGGCCTCCCTGTATTTGGGACATTTAAGGCCCCCGTCCACATGTGTCCGGCCACCTGACAGACCAGGCAACTAACTGTGGTTGCCTGGCATTCCGCCGTCTTGTGGCACTCGCCGCACCTCCTGCACAAGGCCGCACGGTCGGCACCTTTGCACTCTCGCGGAAAGTGCCCGTGCTCCCTGCACCGGAAGCACTGGGGGACCTCCTCTCGAAGTCTGATCGGGCAGCTCCCCTAACCGACCCGAATCGTCCCAAGGGCGAGCAGCTTGTCAGCCACTGCCGCACTCGTGGACAGGGTGGCGTTCTGCCTGCCCGCAAATGCCGGCCTCAGCGATCTAACAACTATTTCCCTGTCGCCCGTACCAGGGACTGCTTTGGTGATGGTCTCCCGGATGGCGGCTGCCGAAATATCCCCCTCAATGATTTTTAAATGTAGGGTCTTCCGCCCCCCGGGTTTCGCGCCAACGGACGCCACCCGGGGACGCCGCCTGCTCTTTCAGATCTTCGATTCCCTGGTACCGGCCCAGAAGAATCCTCGCCGGTCCCTTGGGGAGAGAAAAATCGGCCGGCACGAAACCCGCCAGATCCTCGTCCAGGAGCGTATCCTGGGGCCGCCGGGTGTCCAGGAGGGTGTTGCGAAACACTTCTCCTGCCCACCTCCTACCGAGGAGTGGACTCAGTTCGTCCCAGGAGGCGCCCCGGCCGTGCCACCCCGACAGGGAGTCCCGATCCACCTCGAGAGGGTCGCCCGTTTGTGTCCCCTTATCGATGCCGACTCGCCTACCTTGTACGGTAGTAGGCCTACCTTGCACTCAAAGTAAGGTCCTTGTCCGGGCCTGTAGAGTTCCGCGGCGAAAGTCGCGTGAGGGATGCTGCAGACCGATCCCTACGGCGCAGCGCCTTGGTTGTGTGTTGGGCCTCGTTGAAGCTCCTAATAATAATATTGAACAGCCCAACAGTATCCGCGTCGTATCCATCCGAGTATTCAAACTTCTTACATAGGGCTCGGGCGCCAGCCACAGCCTTTTTCACATGCGTCTCGAAACTGGGAGGGGGGCTCTTCGTAGTCCCCCTCGTGGATTCCTCGACGGAGGTGATCTCAAGGAGAGGAGGCTATCGAGGTCGCCCTCCGAATGCTTTCATCCTCGGATTCGCGACCAAGATCGCGGGCACCCGACGGAAGAAAACGTGCCAGGCTTCTCCTGGGCACGAACGGAGATTCTCCATACTCACGGTCAGATCCCTCACTTCCTGTAGCCATTACAACCACGTCGGCCATGTTTCCTACCAACGTGGAGGTGGTGCGGATGCCGGGAGACACCCTATGTTCGGTAAAGCCGAACAGAGACGCAGGTGGCACTGGGTGAACCTTCAAATTATTCTTAGGATCCATAATAGGTTTGTTTTATTAGAACATAGAAAAACAAAGACAAAAAGTGTAAGTAGTGTAAATGTAGTAAAGTGGTCAGGAGGATCCCTGGGAGTGGGGGACCGACAACCCGTCCTGCCCCCCCCCCCGGTGGCCTCGTCGGCCCCCCATACCCCGCAGCAGGGTCTCGTCCGGTCGCTACTCGGCACTACTACGAGGAGAGAGATTTAGCGCAGAACGCCCTACCACTGTGCAAAATATAACGTGATCCAAAATAGGTTTTGACACACCCATTATTGATAAAAGTTCCTTGTCGATATTAACGCATCGATTAGTTCTCGATACGACCATGTTTCCACCCTTAACCGGTCTACTCAATGTATTATCGAGAATCTTTAATACTTCTGCACCGGCTACTCCAGAGCGTTCTAACGTTCTACATATTGTAATAACGATGTCTAATCTATCCACTATTTCGGCCTTTACAACTGCTCGGACCTGTACAAAAATAAGAATGCCAATGAAATGAACGTTAATCAAGTATATAACATAATAGGAAACAATTTTACCGAGGATGCCATTATCGAAGCCGGATCTCGTACAAATAGTTTTCCATGGTCCGGTGTGGGAGAAAATTTGTCGCAAATCGCATATTTCAATTCGTCGATAACGGTTGTTTTTCCGGTGCCATTTTTGTCATGAATAAGTGTCAGCGATTGAGAAAATGTAATCGTAACTTCTTCATTTTTATCGCCAAAATTTCCAATACCTCGCAAAACAAGTTTTCTCACGCTCGACTCTTGCTGCTGCTACAATTCTAATGAAAATAATTTGACGCTTTAAATGAATTAATTTGCGGAAAATACAATATATAAAATATGTATAGTATATGCATATGTATAGATTTACCGCGGCTCAACGTGTGCGCGATGACTGTTACAATTTTGAATAAGTGACAAAATGAATATGAACAGAGAGAATATAACCTTGAAACAATTGAACTCGGGTGAAAACAAAACAACTCCATATGGAACTTTCGGGGCAGTATTTCAGCTGCCATCTGCGGTAATTAGAAATTATTGACAAACTAAAATTCAATCTATCGATTTAGACGGGGTATGTCAATTTCTGGATTTTAGAGCCAGCTAGAATGTATTCGGTGCATTCGGTGTGTGTACACACACACATACGCGCGCACACACACAATATAGTTGTTTAAAGCAACAGAATTAACATTGAAATAATTCTTTATAATTCGGAAGTTAAAAATAATTTTCGATTTCTTTTAGCGCACTTTTAGCGCAGAAGTTTTCGCTCTAATTGTTTTTTGTATATAATTTGAGGAAATTTTTGATATGTCTTTCATAATTAGGATAATTCGTATAAGTAAGACTTGTATGTACTACATTTACGTATAATATTTATAATTGTTGACAAAGTTAAAAAAAAAACAAATATAAAAATGGTTACTATTGCATTATAATTACATTAAAAGAATATAAATATATAATGTTTGTGTTGTTGTTGATTGTTAATAAAAGTTGGCAATGAAATTAATATGATTAGAAACGAATTGTATATTTGCATGCGACGAGCATGCGCCGCACTTGTGAATTTCTGATAGTACTGTGTTAATAAGAATGTAAATGTTATCAATAATTTGAGCGACGTCTGCTGATAAAATAAAATAAAATGGAATGAAAGAAAATAATTTAAAATGGTTCATTTTCATTTCGATTTGTTTGGACAAATTGTAAGGGGATATAATTGATGGATTTGATATGGTACACATATTTTATCTCATTATATAGTTTAATATTTAATTAGTATTACCCCTAATACTTTCCCTCCTCCCAAGCCCTCCACTGACACGATTTTGCGGAGGAAAGAACACACAATAACAACGCGCGCAAAAAGCACTCCTCGATCCTTCGATATCACGGTTTTGCAGCGCCTGATCCTTCTCTATCATGGTTTTGCGAAGCCTGATCCTTCTACATCATGGTTTTGCGAAGCCTCATCCTTCTATATCATGAGTTTGAAAAAACCTCATTACCGACTACAGATATACTTGTTGTATTAGACTAAACACAGTGTGTTAATATTAGCGTGCATAGATCATCTCGATAATTTACCTTCTGTATTTACACTTTCGACTATCGATAGACTATCGACTGTAGATTACCAACGAACTATCGATACATTACCGACTACAGATATACTTGTTACATTAGGCTGTATTAATATTACTGCTGTATTAATATTACTGCTGCATTAATATTAGCGAGCATAGTCTATATCGATAACTTACCTTATGTACTTGTAGTTCCGACTATCGATACACTATCGACTATAGATTCTCGACCAACTATCGACACATTACCAACTACAGATATACTTCTCATATTAGGTTAAACATAATGAATTCAGATTAGCGAGCATTGACTATATCGATAATTTATCTTATGTAGTTGTATTTCCGATTATGGATACACTACTTGCTACAGATTACCGAATACAGATATACTTATCGACCATAGGTACAGTTAATAATTAACAATATAACAACAACGAGAAAACGATAACGACGGTAACGAAAGAAAATAGCAATAACGAAACGACAACGGTAATAATTCTCAACGAAAGAAAATACCACGGCGATTCGTTTGCTGCGTGTGTCGTTTGACACGAAAACAAACAATTTCGAAAACAGTCGTCGCTTGCGAGGACTCTGAAACAAGGAGGCCCAACATCTGGACTTTGTCGCTCTTACGACGAGTTCTTGAGACCTGGTCGCGTACGGCACAAACATGGGAAGATTGGAATTTTCGCGTCCGAAAATTCTTTTCCACCATGTTGCGGATCCGCTACAACACGCTCTCTTCGTTTCATTCGGGCTTGAGTCAGAAGAATCGGAATTGAAAGAGATACGGTGGTATCCGTGGAAACAATGGCGTCTGTACCGTTCGCTCGGTTTCACGATTCGTTTCGTAGGTACGCAGTTATTATTATCCGAAGGAGATTACGGAATTTCGATTGGGACGTCCCGATGCGTCGAGAGAGATGTCCGAGCATTGTGGGAACCGGTGAGAACGCGAACAGCATCGCGAACCAAGAACCATGGATGATGCCCTTGAAATTTCGTTTCAAATAACCGTTTCGATACAAAACGTTGAACGTTAAACGTATCGGGGGTTTCGAGTATGTGAGTTCGCGAAATGAATTCGAGGTGTTGATCTGTACACGGAGAACTTTATTTACTCAACAGACGGTGTTTGCCCGATCAGGACGATCGTTCAAGTTTAAATTGAGATTGAAATTGGAACGCGAGACGTTTGCTGGTTTAGTTTCCGAAGCCTGCCGTTCGATCAGCGGCAATGAATGTGTAGCGTTAACGTTACAGTATTCTAGGGTTACATATTCCGAGAATAAATGTGCGTCGTAAATTACCGAACGAGGATGGTGCGAATGCTCGCAGAGTGGTAGGGGGTAGGGAGATAGTGTTTTGTTTAGGTTTTGTGGAACTCTTCGAGCCGTTTGGCCGAAAGGAAGAGCGCGAGCGAGTGAGGCAGCGAATGAGAGAGAAAGAGGGAGAAAATGTGTAAGAGTGAAACAAAGTGTATGGGCGAGTGGAGAGTTTGTTATGAAAAGCAACGAATAGGAAGAAAAGTCGACAGGTAAGTCGACAGAAAAGTCGAGAGGTATTCGTTACCGAGACGCGAGCGTTGAAACATGCAGCACCATTTGGAAGAAAAGTTCGTCGTCGCGAAGAACTAGGAGCGAGGACATAAAGTAAAGTAAGGAGATACCTAAATGGTCTACCTAAATGAATCTAAACCGCTAGATTGAATTTTAGTTTGTCAAAAATTACTAATTACTGCAGATGGCAGCTAAAATACTTCCCTGAATGTTCCGTATACAGTTTTGTTTTCACCAGAGTTCAATTGTTTCAAAAGTTCTCCCCCTGTTCATATTCATTTTGTCACTTATTCAAAATTGTAACGGTACATCGCGCACGTTGAACCGCGGTAAATCTGGCAACTATACATATTTTATATGTCGTATTTTCCGCAAATTAATTAATTTAAAGCATCGAATTATTTTCACTAGAACTGCAGCAGCATATACTAGACAGGATGTCGAGTGTAAGAAAACTTGTTTTGCGAGTATTCGAAATTTTGGCGACAAAGATGAAGAAGTTACGATTACATTTTCTCAACCCAAAACACTTATTTATTGTCCAAATGGTACCGGGAAAGCAACCATTATCGAGACATTGAAATATGCTATTTACGGCGAATCCCCCCCACACCGGATCATGGAAAATTCTTATTACAATATTGTAATAATGTTGCCTTCTCTATTTCGGTCTTTATGTAGAACATCTGCAGTGGCATAATATCGCAAAGAATGTCAAGCGTAATAAAACTTTCTTTGTGGGGTATTCGAAATTTTGGCGAAAGCAAGATGGCATAAAGTAACTTGTCTAAACGACTATTCGAAATATTAACGACGAAATGAAATAGTAGAAGAGCTTGATGGTTTAACGGAAGTATTATTGACGGTAATGGAAACTTGCGATGATGAACTAAAGAAAGAAGTTGACACGATAAAAAAGGTACAGTACAGCACAGTACAGTAAATTCTCCCGAATTGTCATTCACTTCGTGAATAAAACTGATTATGTGAACAACTGTAAAAACGAGGCGCAAGGCTTGAATTATTGTATCCCAAATTGTACATTTTTATTCACAAGCTGAAGGACAATTGGAGAGAATTTGCCATACTTGTTTCCAGTTAATAAGTATTTTAAAACTTTGAGTTTGCATTTATTTTTGTATGTTTAGTTAGACTCAAGGATTAAAGTAATTGCTGAAATGGAATTGGAAAAACAAAGGATGAATATATCGCGTAGCAAATATTCGGAAATTGAGTCTGAAATAAGTGTGAAAAGTAAAATATATGCGACAAGAGATGAGATCAAGAAAATCGAATTGCAGATAGCAGATTTAGGTGGTAAACATATAAAGGCACTACAGGAAGAACAAGAAAACTTGTTCTCAGAAGAAGTTTTTTTAGGAATCTCGCTGGACGATCTGATCCAGAAATCGGAAGAAGCCAAAAGACATTTAACCGAAACTATAGAAAAATACGACCGAAGGAGGAAAGAAAATTCGGAGACAGAGAAGATGATTTATAGCAACATATTGGCAGACGGATCAGGCCTGCCATCAGAGGTAAAATAAATAGGAAAAGAAGCTTTACAAAATTCTGAAAATGCGATTAAACAATATGAAAATTCAATGAAAAATTTGTAGTGTGAGAAGAGCAACTGTCAGGCAATGCTAAAGGAACTGAGAGAAGAAGTTTGGAAGTTTGAAAGTTGAATAATGAAATTTATCTAATAACATACTTGTTCATAAAGCGAAGGAGAATTATAAAAGTTTACAAGAATGTTTGGGGTTAAATAATGAATCGACATTTACCGATATTAATAGTACCGCAGTGATAAAAGAGTTGCAGGAGATGCGCAATCGAGAAGAGGTCCTCCTGAGAGAGGTAGATTATTTAAGTTAATTTTGAAGAATTATTTATTCAACAAGGATTGAAATACAATCTCTAGCGTACAAGAATATTGCAGACATTTTTTGGTCTTGCTTTTCTTTAATTCTGATAAAAATAATGTACTAAACATTTAACATTTCCTTAAACTTGACAATATTTCTTTGTAGATATGTAATATATTTGAAATTCTGTTCAGACGAACATCTCAATAGGTAATCAAGAAGAATTGGAATGTTCTATTAGAATTGGAAAGAGTAATAGAACAGAGCACTGAAGAATTAAAGCAGTATTGTTCTACTACTCTTTCCAATTTTAATAGAACAAGGCACAGAAGAATTAAAGCATCACGTAACTAGCATAAATTAGCACGTAAAAGATATAGGAAAAAGTGTTTAGAGATAACGGTAATGTAACAATACCCTACTTTATAGTATACTAGTATGACATGGTATAATATTGCTTCAACTTATCTCTCTCTTAAATCAGGTTTTACAAGAAACGATATTAAATTTGAAAATGTACAGTGAAACACTGGACAGAGCTGCCTTGGAATTTCACGAAGAACGTATGGCATCGGCCAACAGAATTTTGAAGAAGCTGTAGAAACTCGTATAAACTGGGTCATGGAAATTCGCACAGACGGCTACGAAATCTGTAGGTGGTGCAAAAAGGTGATACACCTATAAGTTGGTTCAAAGAAAACATGGTCATGGAATTGACTCGAAAGGTCGATGTAGCGCTGGACAGAGGGTAGAGCATCGTTTAGCAGAAAACAGTAAATTGGTTGATTTATAGAATGCTAATTTCAGGTTGTAACATCTATAGTTATAAGACTTGCCTTAGCGGAGACTTTTTGTAAAGATTACGGAATTGTTGCCTTGGATGAAGAAAAGAAGAAGAAATTTAGATGAAGAAAATGCAGACAGTTTAGCAAATGCATTAGCCAGGTATGTTGCAATGATCAATATTAAGATGAGTTTAATCGAATAAATGGATCGTGAAGGTTGTTTTATATTACAGATTGGTGAAATTACGATCACAATATGAGAAGATTTTTTCAACTGGTCGTAATTAGTGATGATGAAAGGTTTTTGTTAAAATTGGCTGAATGAAGTAAAAGAAATGGAGGCTTTGATGAACTGTTGAAAATGGGTAATTTGTATGTTTTACGGCCTTGTCCGTTTTATAGGTAAAACGGTCCTTGCGGCCCATCTGCAGGACACGTTTTGACTCGAAAGTCCGTTACACGGATTGGTTATTTATGACCACCAAGGATTTTTCGACACACAGTTTGCGGGTATTCCGCGTTTTTAGTCAGTCATCGGTGAGTAGCTTACGAGTACACTCATTGTCTCTAAGCTCTCACGAGCAAGTCTGTAGATTAGATCTTGTGTGTCCAATAAATATACTTTTACCTAAAACTCTGCTGTTAATTATTAGCAAGCAAATAATCAACAGTATGATAAATATTTGTGAATATAAATATGATTTTGAAGGTATTGTATGATTATACTTTCTTTTTTTTCTAAATTCAGCAGTGGATACTCGTCAATTAGATGCTGTGGAGTGAATCGTGTGAAGCGAATGATGTCAAAGAAGCAGCAGCAGCAGCACTAACGTCCGAAGACGATAAAGCGTAGGGAAATTTCTGGGAAAATTATGTAGCGACAG
Source organism: Megalopta genalis (assembly GCF_051020955.1). NCBI lineage: Eukaryota > Metazoa > Arthropoda > Insecta > Hymenoptera > Halictidae > Megalopta > Megalopta genalis. Next base: position 588,378 of record NW_027476112.1, on the reverse strand, counting down.
TTTACATAAGAAAAGAAGGTGTACTGGATAGAATGATAGGTATGTATGTTTGTTCTTATTTTAATCAGAAAAATCTTACAAACACATTTATGCAAATTTTATTTAAAAATAAACAAAAAGAAGGATGTTTCATCTTTGCATTATGTATTTTGTACCTGTTGTCCCATATTCAAGCCCGGATTACATTGCGATCCGTATGACTCGTTCGACTTTGAATTTTTTCGGCATGTCAAGGGGAGCCCCCAACCCCTCTCAGTAGTATGTGAAAAATTACCTAGAACTACCATGCACTTATGCAAACAAAAATTACGTATTCTAAGCAAAATGACCTATGCAAACCTAATAAGTGATACCACTCAAGAAGGAATTGAACGAATTTTCAAGAAACCAATCACATTTCAAGATAGGCGTATAGAATCCTGTATGAGTAGAGAGTGTTCACAGTCGCGATAACGTGGGAATGATTGGCCTCGAATGTATTTAGAACAGAGTTGATTCAATTACGATTTATTTTAATCACGAGTATAATTGAAATCCTGTCCCGCGTTGGCCCCGATCTGGCGGACTGCCAGTTCGGCTTCCGGGAGGGGCGATCGACGGTCGATGCAATTGACCGTCTAAAGTCCCTCTCGGACAATGCCGTGGCACGGGGCGGGGTGTGCGTGGCGGTGTCGATCGACATCGTCAATGCATTTAACACCCTGCCCTGGTCCGCCATTAGGGAGGCCCTGGTTGAACACCAGGTGCCTCCCTATCTGAGGCGGGTGATCGGGGCCTACCTGCGGGGCAGGTGGGTGGAATACCCGGGCCGGTATGGGACGATACGGGGGGAAGTGGACTGCGGGGTCCCACAGGGGTCCGTGTTAGGACCACTCCTGTGGGACCTGGGATATAACGCAGTCCTGAAGGCCCCCCTGCCCGACGGTGCCACTCTCGTCTGCTATGCAGACGACACATTAGTGGTCGCCGTCGGGGACACCTTCGAGAGGACCATCCGACGAGCGGAGGTTGCGGTGGCAGCCGTCGTCGCGAGGATCTGCGATCTGGGGCTGAAGGTGGCCCCGGAGAAGGCCGAGGCCGTCTGGTTTGGACGGCCTTGGTCTCGGCCACGGGCCAGATCGTGGATCTGGGTTGGAGAAGCCTGCGTCGAGGTGAAGTCCGAGATCAAGTATCTCGGACTGATCCTCGACAGCCACTGGAGGTTCGGAGCACATTTCGGCCGTCTCGTCCCCCGAGTTGAGAGGGCGGCGGCCGCGTTAGGCCGCCTGTTGCCCAATATCGGGGGACCGGGCGATATGGTGCGTCGCCTATACCTAGGCGTGGTGCGGTCCATGGCATTATACGGCGCCCCGATTTGGGCGCCGTCCGTGAGGGCAAACCGGCGCAACACATTGTTGTTGCGCCGGATTCAGAGGCAAATGGCCCTTCGCCTCGTAAGGGGTTACCGCACCACGTCTACCGTGGCGGCGCTTGCTCTGGCGGGAGAAATTCCCTTCGAGCTGCAGGCGGCGATGCGCGCCTATGTCTATAGGCGCATATGCATCGCTGGCCGGGCTCGGGGGGACCCGCCGGAGCAGGAGGCGGTCGAGGGCTTCGAGCTCCAGGCCCGGGGACTAGCGCTCGCCAGATGGCATGCGGAGCTTTGCTCCCATGCCGCCGAGCGCGTCCCCGGGGCTCTCCTGCCGCACTTCACCTCGTGGCGGGAGAGGCGGTTTGGCAGGCTCTCCTACCGTGCGGCGCAGGTATTCACCGGGCATGGCTGCTTCGGTGTCTACCTGTGTCGCATCGGTCGGGAAGCGACGACGGTGTGCCACCACTGTGGCGCGGAGGAGGACTCGGCGCAGCATACATTGGAGGTATGCCCCGCCTTTTCAGTGCTGCGCCGAGTCCTAAGACGGGAAGTTGGTCGCGACCTCGCTCTCTCCAGCTTAGTTGGGGCCATGCTGGAGAGCCCGAGAAAATGGGCGGCAGCCATCGCCTTCTGCGAAGAGGTGATGCTGCAGAAGGAGGCTGCCGAGCGGGGTCGCCGTGAGCGGGGGGTGCGGCGTGTGCGCCCACGCCTAGAGCCCCCCTCCCCGAGCAGATGAGAATAGGCGGGCGGCGGGTGTACCAGATTACTGGTTTAATTGACCGCCGCCCGCCACCCCTCCCCAACTGAAGCTGTCCTCCTAAATATTGGGAGAGACGAGGCGGTGTGGGGTGCTGTCCCCTGCACCGCCGAAGCAAGATGATTCAAGGGGGGAGTATAAATCGCCCCCCCGGGACGCGGCCGGCCACCGCCATTCCATCCTGGTGGCCAGCCAGGCGAGGGGGAGCCGCGGTTGTGTTCTTTGAGAGTTCCCGTGGCTCCCCCGCTACTCGCCAGCGCCCTAGGCCGCCGTGGGGGTTTTAGCGGGTCGAACCCCGCACTACCCCCGCCCCGCCTTTCGGGCGGGACGGGGATGTCTGACCAGCAGATTTCCCCCACGTTAAACAAAAGAAAAAAAAAAAAAAAAAAAAAAAGAAGAAAAAAAAAGTATAATTGAAATACAATATAATATATATATATTATAAAAACATAATTATTTGTTGTTTGAAAGTTTAAATGAAAGAGAAAAATAATTACTTATTATTTATATAGATATAAACAAATTATTTGAAATAATAAAATTTGTTTATTAATTACGAATACGATATCAATTGTTACTAATTAATTATCATTTAATTGTTAAGTATTTATTATTCATGCGGTATACCGTGTCCAATAAATAATAATTACGTCGTAGTTATTAATAATATTTTAATTTATTTATTAAGTACATTGTAATTCGCAATTAATGTAATTGAATTACTTAGTATTTTGTAATTATACTCCTATTGAATTACGGATCACCTTGTATTTTAATTAAATGGCGATCTCAATTTCGAATTACATTGTAATTGAATTACTTTGTAATTATAATTCCTTGAGAAATTCAAATGTTCGCCAGATCCTTAGCCTTAACATATAAGGATTTGATGAATTGTCCGCAAAAGACCGCAATTTCTAAAAAGCATTCCACAAATCGCTCAAGTACTTTTCCATCTAAGGAAAATCCACTGTAGGTTGGTTCCTCAACTTTCTCAACTCAACTTCCAAAGCTATACAATTACGCTGTAAGGGTCGTGACAAAGAAAGAGAGTCCCGCACAGCGGTGTGCTGCCCACCGCGTGAACGTTATAATTTTGAACATTATAACTTTTTCACCCGCTAGACGCGCTACATCGCTGTGCGGGACTCTAGCACATGCGTCGCTTGTCTTCACCCTTGCGTAGCCTTTTACGTGAATAGGTTGGTCGTAACATATAAATTTCTTACAAACAACAAATACATATATAGGAGTGTGGTGACATGAAACAAACGTCTGACTTGCAGAATGTCTTGTCGAGCACTGTCGTTCGAGTATGTTCAAGTAGACGCAAGTGTAGCGCGATACTACGCCTACTAACAATGTTGCATGCTCGATAATTTTGTAACGTACGGAGAATCTTCCCATGTATTTTTTATATTCCTTCCTGAAGGCATACGCCAGGCTGGCGCCAGCAAGTCGGGGGTGCATTTATATATCGTGAGTCGAGTACCTCCGAGGTTGTACGACGACGAACGTTCTGGAATCGGACCACATAGCAACACCCCCACTACCATTTTTCCACAAAGATCTCAGTATATAAAGGGCTCAAACGCGACCGGAATTTGGGCTAGTTTCGTGACATTCGTCGACACGTAAACGTTAGTGAGATCGAATTCAATTCTCTTTCGACCAATCTACGAGGTAACAACCTAGAGTCAGAAGCCCCCGCCGGTTCAGTGCGAAAAACTGAGAGCGCGTTAGAGTCCGTGAACACTCACTTACAATTATTAAATCTTAACGTGTAATAAATTAGTTTTTACCAGTTCTCTTTGGTTTCTACTTCAATCATTTCCATCTCCTGCTTCGAACCAGTAGTAGGTAAAACCCACCAGGATATACCTCAACCGCTTGAGGTATATCTTTATTTCTTTTTTCTAACAAAGTTACGAGGCACCCTAACACCACTTTCTCCAAACATTCCAAGTGCATGCAACCTCCGGTCACACAAACTGCCTGCCCTCGGCTCGTAACAATTTCAATCCCTGATTTACATGGATGGATCTCGATAGGAGTCATATAGTATTACATAAAAGTCATTGACGTACCATATCAGCTGCAGGTTTCGATTCGTTATTCCATTAAAAATAGTATGTCATTCCTATTCCTAATTAATTCGCACTTTTCTGCTAATTTTCTTTTTATATGTCTACATGCAAGTGTTTACCCATTATTTCGTCTATAAACACTAATTTTCCGACTCAGAGAGTGATTTGCTTCGCAAATTCCACTCTCTTTGTTTTATTCACTTCACTGATGTACGGTTTTTTCCTCACAATTTTGCTTTTACATTCTGCCCAATATAATTTGTATCGTTCTTGTATGCATTTGATTTTTATTTCATTCCTAGACTTTTGATACAATCTCAGACGCACTTATATCTGGCTTCTTTTTAATAATCCTAAGAATCTCATGTTTTTGTACTGTTAATTTTTTTGTCTGCCACACTTGGTGCAATATTCTTTCTTTTCTATATTTATTTACTAGGGTAAATGGGGCGACTGAGACACTTGACTGAGCATTCATCGCAGGTAGCTGTTAGGGTAGCTGTTAAAGTGATAAGATACCCTGCGAGTTATTGACCTAAAAATATAAAAATAACTGTCTGTTAAATATGGATTACCTAGAATCATATGATACAGCAACCATTAACTGCTATTGTAAAAAAATACTTAGTACCGAGAACTGTCGTAATGGGGAAGGTCAACTTCTGGCAATGAAATTCTTATTCAATGAAGAACGGCTCCATTCTATTCGTAAAGTAATACATTCAAAAGTAGCATATCAGTCATCCCTTTCACAATACATACCTGGTTTGTGAGAAATAATATCCACAGCCTCTGTCTGTAATTTAAATGTCTCCAAGTGAAAAATAGTTTACCAAGAAACTTATAAGAAACAGGAATGCCTTGCAGCGACACACGGTCGGCGATCAAATATTCATTCGAACTGTCCGCTTTCAGATGTCATGGATTAGACGAGAAATATCTTCCCTGATGTTTATAAGCCTGGAAATGACTTTATTCTTTTACTATTTTCACGTGTACAGCAAACTTCGCTGATGAAAACGTCGTCTGCCGCGTACCGATACGGAGTTATAGTCGTCGATTATTGTCAACAACTATAAAAACAAGCCGTGAGGGTTAGCCTAGTTTCCGATGTAGCTGGGTAGAATCCATTCTTCTTTTAATTTAATAGCGAGGTTAGGACCTCGTCATCCGGTCTGGTAACGGTCAGATGTAGTTCAGAACAACACTTCTCCGTCAGCCCGGCCGTCTTACGGCGAGGCCATGCTGTGGACCATACTGATCTGTTGGTGTGAGTTTTACGATGCCCCCGCGGTGACGTTTGTATAAATGGGCCTCAAAGGTCGTTACGTTACCTTTCATTTGGCATCCTTACGGGCATTCTTACACCATTGTTTCAAATGCATCGTAATCGGGTGATATTGGCTAACGAGACCGGCGATACCGATGCTGCAACGAAGCATCCCGGAGGATCGATAGCTTCCGAAATATTGAACCGAAAGAAACAGAACGTCGCGATCGTTCTCCAGCATTCCAGAAACGTGTCCAGGAAGAAATAAAAGAAGATCGCGGAGGCACCGCAGGTATGTATCAGTTTCGATCGTGAATGTACACATGGCCATTGTGCCATTTTTATATCTTTACATTTTTACATTTTTATTAAATTATTTCGTCATTAAAGTCATACTTCGAATACGCCGATCCCAATCCTACAAATACTCTGGCGGACAAAATGATAAGGAACCTCAAGATTTTTGGGTATGAACATCTATTTGTTCATATACATGGAAAATGAATACACGACAAAATATGGTAGTATTTTTGACGTAATACATGAAGAAATGAAATAAATCGTTCGATTCATTTGTTATTTATGCAAAAAAGTGAAATTTTGTGTGGACGAAATGATAAGGTACTTTAAATATGAAATAAAAATGCTTTAACGTTGTCTCCGTTTTGACCGGTGGTCAAGCTGGAAAATGAGGCCAACTCCGGGATTTTACAGGCTCCTAGGCAGACCACCCGACATAATGCACGATATTCGGGAATTCGATTCGTGACGCAGGAATATTCGTTCGGGTAGAGTGCCACACGATCTAATTACGATCAATTGAATTATTTGTGATGAGGGTGTAACGCACCAGGCGAGCCCACCTGAGACGCATTCGATCAGCCTATCTTTCGGACATCCGATCCCTTTTACCTGCGCTATCATGTACGCCGTTATAATTGTACATGCATTCGATCACGTACGCCACAATGACAAAAGGTATAAAAGAGTAATAAAACAGTCGTTCATTGGTAATCAAGCATAATACATTTCTTATCTTACTTATTAGCTCTGTATTATTACACCACGGCTAACATACGTAAATTACCAAATAAAACCGTCTTATAAATTAAATCGAAGTTCCCATTTAAGTGCGGTATTTTTATTTTTTAAAATATACGCGGATAATTTCCTCGTGACAATAGCGACGTCACGATTCGCGCAAGCAAATACGAGGCATAATTCGCTGATCACAGCACAGTACACGTGTGCCAATAATTAGGCCAGTATCCCCCCCATATGTACTTCGTTTATGCTAAAGTAGCGTCTACCATATGGGACCAATGGTTCTTTTCCACCTTGTGCCATCCACGTAGACCGAGAATTTTTCTCATCAAGTATACTTATAACCATTTATTTGTTCATCACGTCTGCGATTCTGTAATAAAGACTCGACGTGTTTACATGTATTTAATCGTTTATTCAGGTTCAACCATTTCGACTATCAGTCTCCCATTCTGGGATAGTTCCAGCCCCTAACAGAAATGAGTAACACATGGAAGGGATGAAGCAGGGTCATGTTAGAGGAGGAAACACACATTTTTTGAAAAGATGATTATTTATTGTATAATAAGGATGACGAAGAATTATGACAGAAGAAGAAAATTGTAACTTTGTTTTTAAAAAATCATTATTTAATTATTTATTTTTATTGGAATTATGGCTTGGATTATTTCTCAAATAAACTGTACAACGTACAAAGTAAACTGTACAAAGTTTTACTAAAACTTTTATTATAACTTTTATTTTAAAGAAGATATGTGTACGTTACGCACGAACGACTGAGCGATCAAATTCAACTAACAGACTGCGACCGAATATCGTCCGCGTATATACCCTTTTGGTGTGATCTTCTTCACCAATTAAAGACGGTCATTCATCGCGTTTTACATTGTATGCTATCGCTGTTGTGCTCTAACGACACCGGCGATAATGTGTGTATCGCGGTGTGTATTTATAAGTTACAGTTTATATTATCGCCTGTGCGCGCTTAAGACACCGGCGCAATGAAATCTGATAATTTCGAACTTCAGTCCCAAGTAAACTATAAATTAAGTTTTGTCCGAAGCTACAGTTACTTTTTCAACAATTTTAGATTACAACTATTACTACTACTACTAGTACTACTATTGGTTGTCCTTTTAATAAATATATGTACTATTAACTGAATACAGTTGGTAATGATATAATGAGTAAAAGAAAAGTGATAATAATAGAGTACACCTATATCGGCCATGAATTGAATTTTGATGAAATCGAATCGATTATGAATTGAGTACGAGGTGTGAAATCCAATGGAATAAAAAATGGATCGTGTGCTAGGAATTTGTTCGTGGTCAATTGGTATAACAACAATCCACCACCGTCCCTGATGGATCCGCATTTTTTTAAAATTGCTACGCAATACATCGTTCTTTTCTTGTTACACATGTTTGTATTTTTTCAGAAGTAAACAAGCTGTAGGAGCAAAAATGATGCGCAACGCAGGAGTCGACGAAATGAAGATTATGCAAGAAAGTAGCGACTACCATTGCGGACTTACGGTCCGTGGTTGAACAAGTCTTAGTGATAGGATATTACTCAAGAACGTTTGCGTGTACCACCGGTTTAAGGAGCTCAGGATTAAAAGCAACAATGTGCGACCCGACATTTCACCGGGACGCTCGAGCGACTCAAATGTGTCGCGAGCTAAGATATCTTGACGCAGTGTTGGAACCTAATACTTTAGAAGAGACATTGTCAATTAAACAATATCAAGACCGTACGATTCGTGGATTAGGAAATAGATTGGAAACAAGCGAGGAAAAACATTTTAATTAAGAGACGGTTAGTTTATAGGAAAATAGAAAAATTAATAATGATAAACTGTTATTTTACGTACCCGCGTGTTTAGAAAATAATATTATTAGGCTACGTCATGACAATTTGGGGCATGTAGGTATTGACAAAGTCATCGATGACATAAGACAAGTATACTGGTTTCCGCAAATGCGACAAAAGATTAAACAATATAGTAACAATTGTTTGAAATGTATTGAATTTTAGCCAATTAGTGGTAGACAAGAGAGGTTTTTGCATAGTTTACCTAAAGGTGAATCATTACGGTCCCCTGGAGAAGTGTGGAAAAGGTTTTAAATATGTTTTGGCAGTAGTGGATGGGTTCACCAAATTCGTTAGACTATTTGCTTGTAAATCGACAAAATCTGAAGAAGTGATTCGAAATTTGACAGAGTTTGAAATGAAACATTGGGTCAGATCATTCGAAAAATGAAACGATACCGCATTGTGATTAAGTTTAAGTTTGTGTGTGTTTGTATGCGTATTTGTTGCATTCCGTAAGACTTATTTTTATTATTTCTTATTTACGTGTTGTGTAATATGAATTGTATATTTTTTAAGATCTAACTCTTGGAATTAAAGTTGGGATTCTTTGGTGACCGTGGACGGTCACTCTACAGATCAGGATTGGCCGAACTGTAGAATAAATCGTGTTAGCTGTGGGATGCGATCGATAAGAAGATTGTTTAATACATTACGATGTTTATTCGAGCCCAGCCTTTGTGAAATAAACAATTTAAAACTTCGACTCAGAATAATAAATTTGCCGATTCATTTCCTACAGTATCATGATACAAATGTAGAGCGACCAGATCTGGGACTACAGGAATCCTTCCCAACCTCCCAATAGTCCAAGAAACCGAGCCAACAACAAAACTGTAACAGTCACCTCCTACGGAAATGCCAAATGAGAATACGCCCCAACCAAGGACCAAGCCATAATACTGCATGCTGTAGATCAGGGGTGTCAAACGCAAAAGCTAACTTGGGCCAAGTAAACAATGCTTAACTTTAGGTGGGCCGCAAAAAAATCAATGTTTTGTCGCAGGGGTTACTGCGGCGGTTTATATAAAATAATCCGAGAGAGTTTTTTTGGTTTTTATATAACGAGAACTTTAATATAACTTGTAACAAAAAGGCGATGGGGTACAGTGTGTAAAAGGTAAAGGTAAACGAGTGACGGATGAGACAGAAATATGAACACGTCGAGAGTCGGAGGAAAACTAGCTAACTAACTTCTCCCGGTCGAGAGGTCCTCGTATTTATTGGGGAGAGCGTATTGAAATCGGTAAGGGAAGGTCCTTGGGAAGGGCGAAGGCCTTTCCCGAAGATTTTCCGAACGGGGTGATCCGGAACCTAAGGTCCGAAGCTGTGTCTCGACGTTTTTATTGTTTTATGGCGATGTGTACGCCTTGCGTCGGGAAAACCCGAAAAAGGCATCTGCACACCCCGCTTTTGGAGGACGTGGCTTTTATGTCTGGTCCGCCACAATGTTCATAGAAACAAATATTTTTATTTTGACTAGTACATTGTAATAAACATATATAAGTTAAATTATAGTTTACATCCTGATACTTGACATCAAAAATGTTCATCTCGGGCCGCGAGTTTGACACCCCTGCTGTAGATGATATTACCATCAGGGACTATGCATTAGCCATAGGAAAGATAATAGGCCCCAGATCTATCAAATACATATCGAGAATTTCAAACGGTAGGGTATGCACATACCTAGATAACAAAGAAACTGTCAGCAACATAACAGCAAAATTCAAATCAATTACCATCAGCAACACAAATATTGAAATCCGTCCTATGATTTCGCCGACACAACGTATCGAGCTGTCAAATGTAGCATCGATCATCCCAAATTCAGTAATTGAAAATGCGTTTAGAACCAATAACATCAAACTCTGCTCTAGAATAACCCACCTGAGAGCAGAGATATCTGACCCTGAATTTGTGCAGCTTTAGACGTCAAGTATACGTCGATATCGACGTCCTGAACAAATTTCCAAGCACATTCTTAATTAATTTTGACGATACCCTACACAGAATTTTTGCCTCCACTGACAAACAGATTTGCTTATTATACAAAATAATATGCGCAATAAATAAACAAAATTTATGTTTCTACTTGCTATAAGAAGTGCTTTATTATATGAGAAAACAATTGATTTAATAATACTATCATAAACAATAAAAGGGAGTAATAATTTTTCTAATAATACCGTGTAGGAATATTAATGCGAGTCAATGAACTTGAAAGCAGTACTCGCAGACCCAGATTTTGCACACATATTAAGTTTCAGAAGGAGACAAGTCTACGGACTTGTTTATAACAAGTCTCTGAATATTCACCACTTCAGAGAAACAGATCAGCTTCAATTGTAATCAATCAGGCTATTAGCAATGTCCTAACAATACAAACACGAACGAAAACGGTTTCCAGACCGATCCGAATATACCCCCCCCACCACACCCGCATTAATGTATCAATCACCAATGATATATTCATATCGATCAACGTATTGTCGAATATCAAGAAGGCAGGACAAATACAATGGAAATAGAGACAGAAGAATCCAACACAAACAAAACGGAGAATAAGAGACCGCTATCTATAACACCAGGAGAAAGCCATATCATCGCAATAAAATTAGCGACTTGAATTTCAAGATCCCTGCTCCAATAACATTAAAAAAATATTAATCAAATGAACAGAACCACCCTTTTGCAACACGTGCAACCATGCTATGCAGAAAATACGAAATATCAAGACAAAAATACAAGATACTGCCCGTCGTAAAATTCCTAAAGGAAACCAACATCTACCAGGAAATAAAAACAAGAAAGAAGACAATAAACCGTCTCTAATGACATGAAGGTCGAGGCGACGTTAAACCCGAAAAAAAGATTCTTGGTCTTTTTCGCAACAGTTTTCTTTTACAAATTCGGTGTATATTACCATCGCTTATCAAAAATGAATATCACGAGTCAGGCTCGCGAACAGATAGTAAATGAATGTTAGTTCCTATCAGTATCCCACGAGAGTTAGTCGCGATTCTTATAATTGTTGTTACAAAGCAGTTTAGTTATTGAAATTTGAGAAATCCCTACAAAATGCAAAATACAAAAGTGTTAGATAAAAGCAATGATAACGAATCCAGTGATAGTAACGTGTTTGCGCCAATCACAAAGCGTGTAAGGCGTATGATTATAGTTGGGAGTAGTGAAGAGAAAGGTACGATAATCATGGATTTGACAGAAAGTAAAAAACACACCAATAGTTTGGAAGTATTCTGAACATCATGGAATAAAAGCGTCTATTTTAAATAATTTAAGCGAGAATCCAACAATGTTAGACCTATTCTTTATTACATTTAATAACAAGTTTTAGGAAATGCTGGCCATGAAAACAAATCGTTTCGCACATCAGACAATTCACGACAAACGAAAAGACGGCATCTGGACGACACTTGGTATCCTGTTACCTTAGATGAAATAAATGCCCATTATGCACTGTGTATTTTGATGGGTCAAGTGAAAAAAATCAAATATTCAACTGTATTGGACTAGAAGAGCTGTAGTAGAAACGCCAATATTTAGACAAACGATACCTTTTAAGAGATTTCGGCAAATTTCGAGATTTTTACATTTGTCTGATAATGAAACTGCTGATAGTAATGACCGACTTCGAAAGATAATAGCTATCATCAACCTTTGGAATGAAAAATTTAAAGAAATTTACACACCCAATGAATATGTCAGTATAGACGAATCCTTAATGAAATATAAAGGGCGTTTAGCGTACAAACAATTCAATCCGTCCAAAAGAGCTCGATTTGGATGAAAAATTTACAAATTGTGCGAGGCAAGTACCGGTTTCTGTCACGGATTTAAAAATATACCGGCCAGTACAAAATTGATCGAAATGATAGTGCGTTAGAGAACTTTGTGATAGAGCTGTCAAAATTTATAATAAACAAGAAATATACTTTGTGTCTGGACAACTGGTACTCTTCACCAAATCTTTTTTTAAAAATTACACCACAAAAAGAGAAACGTAACTGAGACAGTACGCAAGAACAGGAAAAATATGCCAAACGCCAATCAAAAGCATATTTTGAAGAAAGGAGAATTTATATTGATGTTGCAATAATTTGATAGCTGTGAGATGGATGAACAAGCGCGACGTGTATATGATATCAATGAAACACGAAACTGCAGAGATGGTCGAGCAATCAAACAAAGAATTACGGAAAGTAATGAAGCCTAAATGTATCCTGGAATATAACAAGGTTATGGGTGCAGTTGATCATCGAGATCAGATGTTTGCTTGTTTCCGAATCATGAGAAAAATCATCGAAGGATATCGAAAACTTTTCTTTTACATGTCAGATATGGCTCTGTTCAATACCATTATTATGCATAAAGCTATCACAGTCGAAAAAGGGAGACTTATGTTGATTGCGGTATAAATATAGCAGAAGCAATTTTACAAATTGTCGAATTACCGGACTACAAAATGCGTGGAAAATCTAGATCAGTTGAAACACCTCTTCGACTCCAAGCTCAATATTGGGCTCATTTCACAAAAAATATCGATCCGACGCCTCGGAATAAGCATCCGACAAGGACGTTTAAAGTTTGTTATAAACATAAAATACGAAGCGAAACGAAGTGAGAATGAGCGGAAGGTAAAGTAGCTTCTGCCGGAATGTTTTAAGAAGTATCATACCGTGGAGGATTTTTAGAGTTGTACGTATTTTCTTATTAGATATTCATTCAAGGTAAACATTTTTTATGATTGATTTTTTTGTTTATAATATGCTATTCATTTTTAGACGCAGTATTATTACTACATTCCTCAGGACGAAATTACATTTGAAGACGCTTGAATTTCCATTGAGGTATTGTTCATTTATGCAATAGAATTTTGAAACTGCTATCTATTACAAAATATAATAAAATTATGATATCTATAAAAGTAAAAGGATTAGAGTTTACTTCTAGTATTTACATCAATACTACTACTAGTATTTACATTTCGGTTCGCATTGCGACTGTCCTCGAGCATCAGTCTGATCTGGTCTGTTTAGCGCGCTTTGACGGCTACCGCTTGGGTAGTCGAGTTTCGTCGAGCTAGATGACATGGGAAGGGGTTAGTGTTCCCATGTCCGGAAATGATTTTGTTCTTTTACTACTTTCACATACACGGCAGATTTCACTGATGAAAACATCGCCAACCGCGTACCGCTACGGGGCTGCTCGGCCGCGCGGTCAGCGCGACCTCGTAAAATACCAAAAATTAGCATTAGAAAAATATGGTGAGCGGTAAGTAAGGGATATGGTAAGAGGTACTAGAAAAAGTAACCACAAGGGTGGTCCTTAGTTACAGGTGTAAAAAATGATTTCTGAGGGTGAATAAATAATGTGCGTAAAATTTCAAAGCGACTGGACAATGGTAACCCGTATCGCATCGGGTTCAAAGATTTGAAATTTCTATTATTTACGTTAATTTTAATATAAATGTGTACCACTGTTTTAGAGACAGTACTAAATATTTTTTAATGAAAATATAATCTTACATGTATATAATATTATCGTGACTTAATTTAAAATTATACGTTATAATAAAATTAATTGAAATATCTTATAAAATGTTACATACTGGTCAATATACAGGTTTTATTCAGATTGATTTGCTGGCATCTGGATGACGTCACCGATAATCTTCTAATACTTGTAAAATGAATTGTTTATTACATTCATTTTTCGTTAATAAGTTATTACATTCGGTGATAAACTTCAAAAGCCTCGTCCTACACTGTCATTAACTAATTTTAAATTCCTTACTATTTCTAAGGCTCTTTTATACGTTCCATCGCTTTTCGGAATGGAAGGGTCTTTATATAAAAATGCTCATCCCATTCAATCAGACACGAGAAAGCTTGAACATGATTAACTAGACATTATAAGTACGATTACAGGAGAGCGATGCACCCCGACACATGTCACACAATTTTTATTAGGCTCTCAGGAGGAAGAAAGAAGAAACGTAAATGAAGAAACGAAAGAACTTCAAGAAGAACCGCAAGAAATGATTTTTCACAGTAACGAAATTGTGAACAGAAATTACGTATTCTAATCGAGAGAATAACATTTGAAACTGCAGCTACAGCATCTTACATAAAATATCTCGTGCAGGCATTAAAATCATATCTCTTCAGCAAGGAGCATCAGATAAGTAAGTACGTACGTATTCATACAATGGTAAAAATTCGCAGCCAATTTGAATATGAATTATTTACAAATTCATTTTCTGTTACATTATGTGTTATTAAAGAATAGAGGGAAACCATCACCTTTGGCCACGATAATTGACAATTCCAAGGACGATATGCAACAAAACAATTTAACGTACAATGATAATAATTATGCATGATATCAATGCAGCTTTTCAAGTACAGTTTTTAAAAATAAGTATAACAATGTATTTTACTTAGATAACTACAACGATAATAAGATAAAATGAATTACACATTAAGTATTTGATAAATAAATGTAATCGAAATTATGTCGTCTTTGATTTTATTGTGAACAGAAATATTTGTCCAAACTATATCATGTTTGGTGTCATTTTAATCAGATAAGTATCAGGAATATGTTTAAAAAATAAGTATTAAAATGTTAAAATTAAAAAAAGTTATGTCATTGTATTATGAGTTGTCTTCCGGGAATTCGAGTCAAAGGAGGCGCAGTGCGTGCCGCAACACATGTATTCGCAGACTCCGTAGCATCAGTATTCGCTCCGACGAGAAGAATCAAGCCGTCAGAGGAATAACTAACAGACGACTCGAGGCAATAGATACGAACATGTGCACACTAGAGGCGAGCAGGGCAAAGATGGCTCGCAACATCGAGATCCCATCGAATTGGGAAAGGACGAAAGAAATAATATAAGCTTTTTATGGGATTGTTCGATAAAATACATTTAAGAAGAAATTATTTTTTAAAAATTGAACTAAGTACCAAAAAGAAATTTTGTAGGAATTACAGACGGTTAAAACGACCGAAAATAATTGTAAAATTGCGCTTTTAAATTTTGTCTCATTTTATCAATAACTGATTAGCATGCTGAAAATTTCATCGAAATCTGTAGAATACCATTCAAGTTACATAAGCCTATTTTGATGAAACTTATGGCAGGCTTAAGTCTTCGAAAAATATTTGAGGCGATCTTTTATCAGAAACCATCTGTATTGAAGATTACAGCGTGGCGGAGTGATAATCACCGCCGCGAAGTGAGAGTATCGATATTTACAATGTGGCTGCGAATTTAGAATAATTTCTGCAGTCGAAATATATTAAAAATAATCGTACTCCTATGCAATAGTTAGATGATTTGCAATCTTTTATATTAAAAATAAACTAATTTAATAAATATTTCGTTGTAAGAAGTGTAAAGCATCTCTAGTTAAATTAGTTTAATTAATAAGAAATATAAACATATCGTAATGGACTCGGTTCCTTTACTTGTTGTCTTTCGATGAAGTCACTCAAGTGATCATTGCTATGGGTCGAACTGATGTGACGAGACGTTAAAAATACCACGTCGTGGTTCATTTAAATCCGTATAAAATTAGAAAGTGCAACTAGTAGTAGCTAAAATTTGTATGATTCTTCTCGCAATACTGTACGCTTTCATATGAAATAAATCTGTTTTCTCACATATTCTATCTTTTTTTTTTAATCTTTCTTGAAGTCTAAATTGAAATCATCGTTGTATTACTTGCATGTTAGTTAAAGTCTGCTGATATCGTCATTAACTAACTAAAATATGGGTACTATTAAACGTCAAGATATAGAACAAATTAGTATATCTTAATTCTCCTAATCGTATAATTAAGTCAAAGATTTTTAACTCTTCAATGTCAAAATACTAATTTTATAACCTTATATTTAATTATAGTTCATCGGAAGTTCATAGGAAGACTCATTTTTTTCGTAAATTAAATTTGAAAAATTGTTTTTTGCCAAATGTTACCTCACTTCAGACCACCACTGTGCGATAGTGCCATGACAGCGTTTTCCACCCCGTGTGATCATTATTAATTTAATAGAATGCCCTTTTTTCGGACAAAGGAACGCCATAACCATATTTCAAAGGTTAATGGACTCAATGCTATCCAGTTTTCGAGAAAAAGTGCTACTCATAAAATGTACTTAGTTACTCGCACCGTCCTTCAGAACATTTAGAAAAATTGAAGAAATTAACAGAACGTCTCAGAGGAAATATTACATAAATTTCTCACATGATTTTGGATACATTGTTTCTCTCAATCGCAGCTCGTTACACTCTCCATGGCAACTGTGAATAAATGAACGAGACAAGACAAAAGACCTATAACGTTACAACGAGACGAGACAAAATTGTATTCAGTTACAGTTAGAAAATTATTTGAAAGAACCGCTTTGGAAAACTAGATCCATTGATCTATGGGAAAGATAATGTAAAAAAAACAGCAAAATGCACTCGTTTTGCTAGAAAATATTTTTGTATGATGGCTACTTCAGTGCCGGCAGAACGCGTGTTCTCTAAAACTGAAGAATTAATTTATAAAAAGAGAAATGGACTAAAAGAAAATAGAGTTAATAAAATATTGTTTCTTAGTAGTTATCTACTTTTATATCTATATACTGTTACGAATTACACCATTTCTCTCGCGTCGCGGCATTTTATTTACAATAAAGAATATTAACTGTAACACAATTCGATACAATAACAATCCAGATCTTTCAGAAGTGGGATGTTGATTCGATTGTCCGTTGATACCACACCTCCGTGGCAACCCCTCTCTTCTATTATTCTTTAAGGAGTTGTTCACAACAGGGCAGTTTCACATTACAGCGACTTGGTTTGGACAAGTCGCCGTAACATTGCCCTCCCCGCCGAATGAGCGGCCGACCCGGTCGCGGAAAATTTCACTTCTGTTGACCAACGACAATCGAACCGTTAATCCTGCCAGCTTCAGTCCTATAACCTCGAACTGTCGTTCCATCGGACAACTGACAGGTAACCTCCACCGCAAGTACTTCTGTCTGAAAAGTAGGTAAACATGGAAAGAATGTAATTAGTTATCCAGGTGGCCTTTTCCAGATAGTTTACGTCCTGACATTTGTCCTTCGTCTCAAGGGAAAACCATCGAAAAACCTTGAGCAGAACGTCAATACTTCTACAACGCGTACAGCTCTAATCTCTGTCGCTCACCCTTCCTCTTAATTCTTCGTTTTGAGGCTTGAGCGTTTCTTTCTTGAAGAAGTTTTGAGAACTTCTCACTTGTAGACTTCTCGGGAGTTCCCTGCTCTGATCAATCACCAAAACTCTTCCCCGGATGACCACAGGATACTATCTGCAGTAATATGGGATCCGGTGCATCTCTTTTTGTGGACCAGTCAGGAAAGGGTGTACCCTCCTGAGAACTCGTCCTCACTCTCCAATGGGAGGACGTAATCTTCCAGAGGATACAACTTCCTTCCCCCATCGAACCGTTTCTTCCACAAATGGAAAGAGCTCAGCGTGTCAGTACACA
Source organism: Megalopta genalis (assembly GCF_051020955.1). Taxonomy (NCBI): domain Eukaryota; kingdom Metazoa; phylum Arthropoda; class Insecta; order Hymenoptera; family Halictidae; genus Megalopta; species Megalopta genalis. The sequence goes on along the minus strand of NW_027476112.1, from coordinate 570,440 downwards.
GATCACTCCCTCGTCTTTTGCGAAGAAACATCCTCTTCTTGGGTGAGAGACAGTCAAAGGTTTCTGTGTACAGCGTCGTAGCGAGCCAAGCGGTTAACATGTACGATCTTCGGTTTCGACTTCGGAGAACGAGTTACACGATACATAATGTCGTTCAGGCGGTCCTGCACCACATAAGGACCTTCCCACGCGGACTGCAACTTGGGACATTTTCCTTTCGTCCTTTGTGGTTGGTACAGCCATACTTTCTCGCCTGTAGCAAACGTAATTGAATTAGCGTAAACATCATACCAAGATTTCATTTTGTCTCCACTAATTCTCAGTCTCTGGCGAATAAATTCATGAATTTTAGCCAGTCTGATACGCGTTTGCTGAACAAACTCGTCCTCCTCATATCTTGAATCAGGCGGGAGTCCTCTCTGAAAATCCATTGGAAGTCGAAACTCTCTACCAGTGAGAATCATCGATGAAGTGTTCTTCATTTCCTCGTGTCTGCTTGAGCGATAGGATAGTAAAAATAACGGTATCCAGTCGTCCCAATCCCGTTGATGATCCGCTACAAACATTGACAAATACTGCAGCAGAGTCCGAATCAACCTTTCCACGAGCCCATCAGATTGTGGATGCAAAGGAGTAGTGCGAGTTTTCTTAATACCAAGCAGCACCATCAACCGTTTGAAGACCGCAGACTCAAAATTTCTCCCCTGATCCGAATGAAGTTCCAACGGTACGCCATGACGACTTACAACTTCCGTAAGAAGGGCCTTCGCAACAGTCGTCGCACGCTGGTCCGGCAACGGAACTACCTCCGGCCATTTCGTAAAATAATCCACAACGACCAGCGCATACTTGTTACCAGCCGCAGACTTCGGAAACGGTCCCACAATGTCGAGCGCTACCCTCTCAAACGGTGCCCCGACATTATAAATCTTGAGAGGTCCGTGTCCCCTTTGCCTCGGACCTTTCCTTGCGACACAAGTATAACATCGACGACACCAGTCTTCCACATCCTTGCGATTATCGGGCCAGTAAAATTTTCGACGTACCCTATCCAGAGTTTTGTTCACTCCGAAATGGCCACCTGCCGGTGTATCAATCTGTCATCACCGAGCTTACCATTTCTCTTGGAACCATCAGTAACCACTTGTTACTTTTTCCATCAGGGGATTCCCACTTACGAAACAGTAGATCCTCGTACATTTCCAAGGAATCCCAGATTGATACGAGATATTTAATTCCCGTATTCCTGTCCGAAATCTCCTGCCAATTGGGCCTCCTACCCTCTTTTTTTCGTGACAGGATGAAACCAATTTCTTCATCCTCCTCCTGTTCTCTCGCCCACTCTTCAAAATCAAGTGTTTCGCAGAGTGTCCGCAGGACTACGTCTCCATTTTCTTCCGTTTTCTCCTCCAGGCGCTTGCATCGTGCACAATCCTGCGATTCGCAAGGCCTGCGAGAAAGACGGTCCGCGTTCTGATGGAGTCTTCCTTCCCGGTGTTTCACCTCAAAGTCATATCCCTGAACCCGCTTGATCCAACGCGCTATCTGTCCTTCCGGATTCTTGAAAGACAGCAACCAACGTAAAGCAGCGTGATCGGTCTTCAGAAGGAATCTACGCCCATGAAGGTTATGATGAAAATATTCAATAGATTTCACTATCGCTAATAGTTCCTTCCGTGTAACGTAATAATTCTTCTCAGCTTTTCCTAGCGTCTTGGAGCAGTAGGCGACTACTCTCTCCCAACCTTGCTGAATTTGAGAAAGAACTGCTCCGATTGCAAAATTTGAGGCATCCGTGTCCAAAATGAATTCTGTATTAACCGACGGATAAGAAAGAATGGGAGACTCCATCAATTTCCTTTTTAATTCCTCGAACGAATGTTCCGCTTCTTCCGTCCACACGAAGATTTTCTCGTTCTCGGTCAAACGATGTAAGGGCTTCGCAATATCCTCAAAATTCTTAACCAATTTCCGATAATTAGTGCAAAGACCCAGGAAACTCTTCAACTCGATCTTACTCTTCGGCACCGGCCAATTCTTTACTGCATCCAATTTTTCAGGATCAGTTTGTACACCCATCTCGGATACTACGTGTCCAAGATATTTCACTTCTTTGCAGAAGAAATTACACTTCTTCGGGCTCATCAGCAAGCAAGCTTCCCTTAGGCGAGCAAGTACCTTCCGCAGGCGTTATACTTCCTCTTTAAAACTTCTACCGAAAATTATGATGTCGTCGAGGTATACCAAACAAATTTTCCAGTTTAACCCTCTTACGACGTTGTCCATTAGACGTTCAAAGGTAGCTGGTGCGTTACAAAGACCAAATGGCATGACTTTGAACTGCCATAATCCAGTACCCAGTCGATCGTCGAAAACCAACAGGATCCAACTATCCTTGGAAGGGGGTACGAATCTTTCTTGGTGATATTGTTCAGACGCCTGTAATCCACGCAAAATCTGGTGGATCCGTCCTTCTTCTTGACCAATACTATATCTATGACTCCTTGTCGTTCCATTGTCGACAATAATTCATCTACTTCTGAACGTCGATGAAGGGGTAATCGTCAGGGTGCCTGTTTTATGGGAAGACAGTCACCGGTATCTATCTTGTGACATACTACGTCACATTTTCCCACCTTTTCGGAATCTTTCGCAAAAACATCTGAAAATTCCGTCAATAACTCGGCAAAAGTTTTCTTTTGCTCTGCGGACAGGTTTATAGAACATCTCTGATGAAGATCCTGAAGATGATCCGGTACTAATGTATTCCTGTTTTTCTTTAACTCCTTCGCAGCCGAATCTTCTCCATACTTCAGCAACGGCACTTGCATTCCTTTCAAATGAAGAACCTCGGTTGTAAAATCCAGTTGACAGGCATGCTTTTTAAGAAATTCGATTCCCAAAATGCATTCTTCCGTCATACTGACGAAGAAGAACTCTTCTTCGGTCTCGACTTTTCCAATGGAAACAGGAAGACGGTCTTTACCAAAAATCGGTAATCTCTGACCGGAGACTGAAAAAATCTTCACTCCTGTCATGCTCGCCGAACCGTTCTGCTTTGTAGCATAATTTTCCCGTATCGAAGATGATTTTCCTCTTCTTCGCTCCAACGATGCCTTCGACGAAGAAAATCCCTCGCTGAATAGATTCTAGTCGCAGCACGACAGGGGCAAAACGGAAGATGAAGTCGGACTATCCCCCATTATTCCGACTTTTTGAAGTTTCCCTGCGAAGTCTCCTTCCTTGTTTTCTTTAAACAATCCCGTTGGAGGTGGCCCTTCTTTCCACAGCTCCAGCAATGCGGAAACTCCCGTTGATGTCCAACCACTCGTTCAGAATGCCGTTCAGCCGCACGTTCCAGCATTCCCTCGGAAGTAAAGGGACGTTTTAAATTCCGTTCACACGTTTGTGTTTTTTTAGAGCTTAATTTATTGAGAGCTTCCATCTCTAGAGCTCTGGTCACCGTAGCTATGAGAGATGTAAAGCTTTCATATCTTAACATTCTCCTCATCCCTTCATTGGCCAACGCCGTCACAAACTGAGAGGCGGCCAAACGATCCCGAACATCCATTGAAAACTCTGAGAAAGCGTATTGCGCCAGCCTCTCAATCTCCGCGGCCAATGCAGAAATTGACTCTCCTTGTCGCTGCTTATAATTTTGAAATAGAACGTAATTTAGCTTCGAAAATTTTTTTCTACCAAACCGAATCTCGATTACCGAAAATATTGCTTGGAAGTCGAAATACTTATCGGCGGGAAGAGAAGTCAGTACTCCTCGAGCCGGACCATCCAACGAAGCAATTAAAGCCGCAGCTTTCTTTGCTTCGTCCCAGCCATTTACATTCGCGATCATTTCAAATAGAATTCGGTACTCATCCCATGACGTGGAACCGTCATAACGTATCGGCTTCACGGAGTATCCTAATCCAGATACGAAGCGTGTAGATTCACGACACGCAGGCAACGATGGCACCGACTGTGAAGCAAATACAGGAACACTCGGAGCAATAGGCACACTCGCGTTATATACACTATTAACATTATTTACAACAGGGTCCGCACTATTTACACGCGCCTCCGAGTGTTCCACAGACGAGAATGCCGCAGAATTTAAGACAGAATTTCGCAATGAATCCGATAGCAGCTGGCATTGGTTCTCGAACCTTGCTATCCTCTCTTCCATGCGAGCCCCTCGTTCGGACGCAACAGCCTGTTCCCGTTCCTCACGCTGAAGCCTGTCCGCTTCCAGTCGCGCCTCGAACTGCCTCTGCTGCTCCTGCAGTTGCTCGCATAATTCTTGTCGGAGGTTTGCAAACAGGATCTCCAATGCCGGCGTGACATTTCCGATCGATTCATTGATCCCGGACGAGCCCCCAATGTTGCGAATTACTGCACTTCTCCCGCGTCGCGGCATTTTATTTACAATAAAGTACATAAGCTATATTACAACACAATTCAATTATGTTAGAGATCTTTGAATTAGATGGCGTTGATCGCTCGACGGTCCGATCACGACTCCTCGATTGTCCGTTGATAACACACCTCCGTGGCAACCCCTCTCTGCTATTCTTCTTTAAGGAGTTGCTCACAACAGGGCAGTTTCACATTACAGCGACTTGATTTGGACAAGTCGCCGTAACAATAATATTTTTCCCATGAATTCAAAGCTAAATCATGTGTTTCGCATGAATTTGAAGCTTAATCATGTGTTTCGCGTTAATTTGAATCTAAATCATGTGTTTCGCATAAATATGAAGCTTAGTCATGTGTTTTGCGTGAATTTGAAGCTAAATCATGTGTTTCGCATGGATTTGAAGCTAAATCATGTGTTTCGCATGGATTTGAAGCTGACTCGTTTGTTTCGCATGCTGTTGAATCTGAATCATGTATATCACATGTATTTGAAGTTAAAACATTTGTTACGCATGGATTCGAAGATAACCCTTCTACTTCGCTTTGATTTGAAGCTAAATCATGTGTTTCGCATGAATTTGAATCTAACTCGTTTGTTTCGCATGCAGTTGAAGCTAAATCATGTATATCACAAGTATTTGATGCTAAACCATTTGTTTCGCATGGATTTGAAGCTAAGGCTTCTACTCCGCATTGATTTGAAGCTGAATCATGTGTTTCGCATGGATTTGAAGCTAACTCGTTTGAGTCGCATGCAGTTGACGCTAAATCATGTATATCGCAAGTATTTTAAGCTAAACTATTTCATTCGCATGCATGTGAAACTAAGCCTTCTACTTCGTATCGATTTGAAGCTAAATTATGTGTTTCGCTTGGATTTGAAACTAAGTCTTCTACTTCGCATTGATTTGAAGCTGAATCATGTGTTTCGCATGGATTTGAAGCTAACTCGTTTGAGTCGCATGCAGTTTACGCTAAATCATGTATATTGCAAGTATTTTAAGCTAAACCATTTGATACGCATGCATTTGAAACTAAGCCTTCTACTTCGTATTGATTTTAAGCTAAATCATGTGTTTCGCATGGATTTGAAGCTAACGCGTTTGTGTCGCATGCAGTTTAATCTAAATCATGTATATCACAAGTATTTGAAGCTAAACCATTTGTTTCGCATGGATTCGAAGATAAGGCTTCTGCTTCGCATTGATTTGAAGCTAAATCATGTGTTTCGCATGGATTTGAAGCTAACTCGTTTGTTTCGCCTGCATTTGAAGTTATATTATTTATATCGCTAGTACATGAAGCTAAATCAGTTATATCGCAAGTATTTGAAGCTAAACCATTTGTTTCGCATGTATTTGAAGATAAGGCTTTGTCTTCGCATTGATTTGAAGCCAAGTCATGTGTTTCACATGCATCTGAAGGTAACTCGTTTGTTTCGCCTGCATTTGAAGCTATATCACTTATATTGTCAAGTATTCGAAGCTAAATCTTTCGTTTCGCGTGGATTTGAAGCTAAGCCTTCTACTTCGCATTGATTTGAAGCTAAATCATTTGTTTCGCATGGATTTGAACCCAACTCGTTTTTGTCGCATGCAGTTGAATCTAAATCATGTATTTCACAAGTATTTGAAGCTAAATCATTCGTTTCGCATGGATTTGAAGCTAAGGCTTCTACTTCGCTTTGATTTGAAGCTAAATCAAGTGTTTCGCATGGATTTTAAGCTAACTCGTTTGTTTCGCATACTGCTGAAGCTAAATCATGTATAACACAAGTATTTGAGCCTAAACCATTGGTTTCGCATGGGTCCGAAGATCAGCCTCCTACTTCGAATTTACTTGAAGCTAAATCATGTGTTTCGCATGGATTTGAAGCTAAGCCTTCTACTTCGCATTGATTTGAAGTTAAATCATGTGTTTCAAGTCAACGCGAAGTTGAAGGCTTAGCTTCTAATCCATGCGAAACACATGATTTAGCTTCAAATCAATGCGAAGTGGAAGGCTTAGCTTCAAATCCAAGCGAAACAAATTATTTATCTTCAAATCAATGCGAAGTAGAAAGAGTAGATTCAAATCCATGCGAAACAAATGGTTCATCTTCAAATACTTGTGATATACATGATTTAGCTTCAACTGCATGCGAAACAAACGAGTTAGCTTCAAATCCATGCGAAACACATGATTTAGAATCAAATCAATGCGAAGTAGAATGCTTAGATTCAAATCCATGCGAATCAAATGGTTTAGCTTCAAATACTTGTGATATACATGATTTAGGTTCAAATGCAGGCAAAACAAACGAGTTAGCTTCAAATGCTTTCTAATCACATGATTTAGCTTCAAATCAATGCGAAGTAGAAGGCTTATTTTCGAAACCATGTGAAACAAATGGTTTAGCTTTAAATACTTGTTATATACACAATTTAGATTCAACTGCGTGCGGAACACACGAGTTAGCTTCAAATCCATGCAAAACACATGATTTAGATTCAAATCAATGCGAAGTAGAAGGCTTAGCTTCAAATCCAAGCGAAACACATGATTTAACTTCAAATCAATGCGAAGTAGAAGGCTTAGATTCATATCCATGCGAATCGAATGGTTTAGCTTCAAATACTTGTGATATACATGATATAGATTCAACTGCATGAGAAACCATCGAGTTAGGTTCAAATCCATGCGACACACATGATTTAACTTCAAATCAATGCGATGTAGAAGGCTTAGCTTCAAATCCATGCGAATCAAACGGTTTAGCTTCAAATACTTGTGATATACTTGATTTAGATTCAAGTGCCTACGAAACAAACGAGTTAGCTTCAAATCCATGCGAAACACATGATTGAGCTTCAAATTCATTCGAAACACATGGTTGAGATTAATATTCATGCGAAACAAATGGTTCAGCGTCAAACACCTCTGATATACATTATTTAGCTTCAACAGCGTGCGAAACAAACGTATTAGCTTTAAATCCATGCGAAACACATGATTTAGCTTCAATTCAATGCGAAGTAGAAGGCTTATCTTCGAATCCATGCGAAGCAAATGGTTTAGCTTCAAATACTTGTGATATACACGATTTAGCTTCAAATGCAGGCGAAACAAACGAATTAGCTTCAAATACAAGCGAAACACATGAATTATCTTCAAATCAATGCCAAGTAGAAGTCTTCGCTTCAAATCCATACCAATCAAACGGTATAGCTTCAAACACCTGTGATATACATGATTTAGCTTCAAATTCAAGCGAAACACATGATTTAGCTTCACATCCATGCGGAACGAATAGTTTAGCTTCAAATACTTGCCAATATAATTGATATAGCTTCAAATGCAGGCGTCACAAACGAGTTAGCTTCAAATCCATGCGAATCAAATGATTTAACTTCAAATTAATGCGAAGTAGAAGGCTTATCGTCGAAACCATGAGAAACAAATGATTTAGCTTCAAGTACTTAAGATATACATGATTTAGCTTCAAATGCAGGCGAAACAAACGAGTTAGCTTCAAATCCTTTCGAAACACATGATTTAGCTTCAAATTTATTCGAAACTCATGGTTTAGCATAATATTCATGCCAAACAAATGGTTCAGCTTCAAATACATGTGATATACATGATTTAGCAACAACTGCATGTGAAACAAACGAGTTAGCTTCAAAAACAAGCGAAACACATGATTCAGCTTGAAATCAATGCGAAGTAGTAGGCTTAGCTTCAAATCCATGCGAAACACATGATTTAGCACCAAATCAATACGAATTAGAAGGCCTAGCTTCAAATCCATGCGACAAAAATGATTTACCATCAAATACTTGCGGTTTAAATGAAATAGTTTCAAATGCAGCCGAAACAAACGAGTAAGCATCAAATCCAAGCGAAACACATGATTTAGCTTCAAATCAATGCGACCTAGAATGCTTAGCTTCAAATCCATGCGAAACAAAAGATTTAGCTTCAAATACTTGTGATATACACGATTCAGCTTCAAATGCAGACGAAACAAACGAGTTAGCTTCAAATCCATGCGAAACACATGATTTAGATTCAAATCAATGCGAAGTAGAAGGCTTAGCTTCAAATCCAAGCGAAACACATGATTTAACTTCAAATCAATGCGAAGTAGAAGGCTTAGTTTCATATCCATGCGATTCGAATGGTTTACCTTCAAATACTTGTGATATACGTGATATAGATTCAACTGCATGAGAAACAAACGAGTTAGGTTCAAATCCATGCAACACACATGATTTATCTTCAAATTAGGCGAAGTAGAAGGCTTAGCTTCAAATCCATGCGAATCAAACGGTTTAGCTTCAAATACTTGTGATATACTTGATTTAGATTCAAGTGCTTACGAAACAAACGAGATAGCTTCAAATCCAAGCGAAACACATGATTTAGCTTCAAATCAATGCGAAGTAGAAGACTGATCTTCGAAACCTTGCGAAACAAATGGTTTAGCTTCAAATACCTGTGATATACATGATTTATCTTCAACTGCATGCGAAAAAAACGAGATAGCTTTAAATCCATCCGAAACAGATGATTTAGATTAAAATCAATGCGAAGTAGAAGGCTTATTTTGAAATCCATGCGAATCAAATGGTTTAGCTTCAAATACCTGTGATATACATGATTTATCTTCAACTGCATGCGAAAAAAACGAGATAGCTTTAAATCCATCCGAAACAGATGATTTAGATTAAAATCAATGCGAAGTAGAAGGCTTATTTTGAAATCCATGCGAATCAAATGGTTTAGCTTCAAATAATTGTGATATACATGATTTAGCTTCAATTGCATGCGAAACAAACGAGTTAGCTTGAAATCCAAGCGAAACACATGATTTAGCTTCAACTCAATGCGAAGTAGAAGGCTTATCTTCAAATCCATGCGTAACAAGTGGTTCAGCTTCAAATACTTGTGATGTGCATGATTTAGCTTCAAATGCAAGCAAAACGAACGAGTTAGCTTCAAATATATGCGAAACACATGATTTAGCTTCTTATCAATGCGAAGTAGAAGGCTGATCTTCGAATCCTTGCGAAACAAATGGTTTAGCTTCAAATACTTGTGATATACATGAATAATCTTCAACAGCATGCAAAACTAGCGAGTTATCTTCAAATCCATGCGAAACACATGATTTAGCTTGAAATCAATGCGATTTAGAAGGCTTATCTTCGAATCCATGCGAAACAAATGGTTTAGCTTCAAATACCTGTGATATACATGATTTATCTTCAACTGCATGCGAAACAAACGAGATAGCTTTAAATCCATGCGAAACTGATGATTTAGATTAAAATCAATGCGAAGTAGAAGGCGAATCAAATGGTTGAGCTTCAAATACTTGGGATATACATGATTCAGCTTCAACTGCATGCGTAACAAACGAGTTAGCTTCAAATCTATGCGAAACACATGATTTAGCTTCAAATTCATTCCAAACACATGGTTTAGCGTGATATTCGTGCGAAACAAATGGTTCAGCTTCAAATCCTTTTGATATGCATGATTTAGCTTCAACTGCATTGCGAAACAAACTAGTTAGTTGCAAATCCAAGCGAAACACATGATTTATCTTCAAATAAATGCGAAGTAGAAGGCTTATCTTCAAATCCATGCGAATCAAATGGTTTAGCTTCAAATACTTGTTTGATACATGATTTAGCTTCAATTGCATGCGAAACAAACGAGTTAGCTTGAAATCCAAGCGAAACACATGATTTAGCTTCAAATCAATGCGAAGTAGAAGGCTTATTTTGAAATCCATGCGAATCAAATGGTTTAGCTTCAAATACCTGTGATATACATGATTTATCTTCAACTGCATGCGAAAAAAACGAGATAGCTTTAAATCCATCCGAAACAGATGATTTAGATTAAAATCAATGCGAAGTAGAAGGCTTATTTTGAAATCCATGCGAATCAAATGGTTTAGCTTCAAATAATTGTGATATACATGATTTAGCTTCAATTGCATGCGAAACAAACGAGTTAGCTTCAAATCCATGCGAAACACATGATTAAGCTTTCAAATCAATGCGAAGTAGAAGGATTATCTTCGTATCCATGCAAAACAAATGGTTTGTCCTCAAACAATTGTGATATACATGATTTAGCTTCAACTGCATGCGACACAAACGAGCTAGCCTCAAATCCATGCGAAACACGTGTTTTAGCATCAAGTCAACGCGAAGTTGAAGGATTAGCGTCAAATCCATGCGAAACGAACGATTTAGCTTCAAATCAATGCGGAGTAGATGGCTTAGCTTCAAATCCATGCGAAACACATGATTTAGCTTCAAATCAATGCGAAGTAGAAGGCTTAGCTTCAAATCCAAGCGAAACAAATTATTTAGCTTCAAATCAATGCGAAGTAGAAGGCTTAGCTTCAAATCCATGCGAATCAAACGGTTTAGCTTCAAATACTTGTGATATACTTGATTTATATTCAAGTGCATGCGAAACAAACGAGATAGCTTCAAATACATGCGAAGCATATGATTTAACATCAAATCAATGCGAAGTAGAAGACATATATTCAAATCCATGGGAATAAAATGGTTTAGTTTCAAATACTTGTGATATACATGATTTAGCTTCAACATCATGCGAAACAAACGAGTTAGCTTCAAATCCATGCTAAACACATGATTTAGCTTCAAATCAATGCGAAGTAGAAGGCTTATCTTCAAATCCATGCGAAACAAATCGTTTAACTTCAAATACTTGTGATATACATGACTAAACCTCAACATCATGCGAAAAAACGAGTTAGCTTCAAATCCAAGCGAAAAACATGATTTAGCATCTAGTCAACGCGAAGTTGAAGGCTTAGCTTCGAATCCATGCGAAACAAATGGTTCAGCTTCAAATACTTGTGATATACATGATTTAGCTTCAACAGCATGCGAAACAAACGAGTTAGCTGCAAATCCAAGCGAAAAACATGATTTAGCATCAAATAAACGCGAAGTAGAAGGCTTATCTTCGAATCCTTGCAAAACAAATGGTTTAGCTTCAAATACTTGGAATATACATGATTTAGATTCAACTGCATGCGAAACAAACGAGTTAGCTTCAAATCCTAGCGAATCACATGATTTAACTTCAAATAAGTGCGAAGTAGATGGCTTATCATCAAATCCATGCGAAATAAACGAGATACCTTCAAATACTTGTGATATAAATGGAATAGCTTGAAATGCAAGCGAAACAAACGAGTATGCTTCAAGTCCAAGCGAAAAACATGATATAGTATCAAGTCAACGCGATGTTGAAGGCTTAGCTTCAAGTCCATGCGAAACGAATCATTTAGCTTCACAAACTTGTGAATATTATTGATATAGCTTGAAATGCAGGCGAAACAAACGGGTTAGCTTCAAATCCAAGCGAAACAAATTATTTAGCTTCAAATCAATGCGAAGTAGAAGGCTTAGCAGCAAATCCATGCGAAATAAATGAGATACCTTCAAATACTTGTGATATAAATGGAATAGCATGAAATGCAAGCGAAACAAGCGAGATAGATTCAAACCCTAGCGAAAAACATGATTTAGCTTCTAATCAATGCGAAGTAGAAGGCCTAGATTCAAATCCATGCGAATCAAATGATTTAACTTCAAATACTTGTGATATACATGATTTAGCTTCAACTGCATGCGAAATAATCGAGTTAGCTTCAAATCCAAACGAAAGACATGATTTAGCTTCAAATCAATGCGAAGAAGAAGGCTCAGCTTTAAATCCATGCGAATCAAATGTTTTAGCTTCAAATACTTGTGGTATACATGATTTAGATTCAACTGCATGCGTAACAAACGAGTAAACTTCAAAACCATGCGATGCACACGTTTTAGCTTCAAATCAATGCGAAGTAGAAGGCTTATCTTCGAATCGGTGCGAAACAAATGGTTTAGCTTCAAATACTTGTGATATACATGATTTAACTTCAACTGCATGCGAAACAAACGAGTTAGCTTCAAATCCAGCGAAAAATATGATTTAACGTCAAATCGAAGTGAAGTAGAAGGCTTAGCTTCAAATCCAAGCGAATCAAATTATTTACCTTCAAACCAATGCGAAGTAGAAGGCGTTGTTTCAAATCCATGCGAAACAAATGGTTTAGCTTCAAATACTTGTGATATACATAATTTCGCTTCAACTGCATGCGAAAAATACGAGTTAGCCTCAAATCCATGCGAAACACATGATTTACCATCAAATAATGCGAAGTAGAAGGGTTATCTTCGAATCCATGCGAATCAAATGGTTTAGCTTCAATGACCTGTCATATACATGATTTAGCTTCAACTGCATTGCGAAACAAACTAGTTAGTTTCAAATCCAAGCGAAACACATGATTTAGCTTCAAATCAATGCGAAGTAGAAGGCTTAGCTTCAAATCCATGGGAATCAAATGGTTTAGCTTCAGATTCTTGCGATATACATGATTTAGATTCAACAGCATGCGAAACAAACGAGTTAGCTTCAACTCCATGCGCAATACATGATTTAGCTTCAAATCAATGCGAAGTAGAAGGCATATCTTCGAATTCCATGCAAAACAAACGGTGTAGCTTCAAATACCTGTGATATACATGATTTAACATCAAATGCAGGCGATGAAAACGAGTTAGCTTCAAATACATGCGTAATACATGATTTAGCATCAAATTAATTCGAAACACGAGGTTTAGCTTAATATTCTTTGCGATACAAATGATTTAGCTTCAAATACTTGCTTGTTACATGATTTAGCTTCAACTGCATGCGAAACAAACGAGTTAGCTTCAAATCCAAGCGAAACACATGATTTAGCTTCAAATCAATGCGAAGTAGAAGGCTTATTTTGAAATCCATGCGAATCAACTGGTTTAGCTTCAAATAACTGTGATATACATGATTTAGCTTCAACTGCATTGCGAAACAAACTAGTTAGTTTCAAATCCAAGCGAAACACATGATTTAGCTTCAAATCAATGCGAAGTAGAAGGCTTAGCTTCAAATCCATGCGAATCAAATGGTTTAGCTTCAGATTCTTGCGATATACATGATTTAGCTTTAACAGCATGCGAAACAAACGAGTTAGCTTCAAATTCATGCGAAACACATGATTTAGCTTCAAATCAATGCGAAGTAGAAGGCTTACCTTCAAATCCGTGCGAATCAAAAGTTTTTGCTTCAAATACTTGTGATATTCATCATTTAGCTTCAACTGCATGCGAAAAAACGAGATAGCTTCAAATCCAAGAGAAAAACATGATTTATCATCAAGTCAACGCGAAGTTGAAGGCTTAGCTTCAAATCCATGCGAAACAAAGGGTTTAGCTTCAAATACTTGTGATATACATGATTTAGCTTGAACTGCATGCGAAACAAACGAGTTAGCTTCAAATTCATGCGAAACACATGATTTAGCTTCAAATCAATGCGAAGTAGAAGGCTTACCTTCAAATCCGTGCGAATCAAAAGTTTTTGCTTCAAATACTTGTGATATTCATGATTTAGCTTCAACTGCATACGAAAAAACGAGATAGCTTCAAATCCAAGAGAAAAACATGATTTAGCATCAAGTCAACGCGAAGTTGAAGGCTTAGCTTCAAATCCATGCGAAACAAAGGGTTTAGCTTCAAATACTTGTGATATACATGATTTAGCTTGAACTGCATGCGATACAAACGATTAGCTTCAAATCCATGCGAAACACATGATTTAGCTTCAAATCAATGCGAAGTAGAAGGCTTACCTTCAAATCCGTGCGAATCAAAAGTTTTTGCTTCAAATACTTGTGATATTCATGATTTAGTTTCAACTGCATGCGAAAAAACGAGATAGCTGCAAATCCAAGCGAAAAACATAAAATAGCATCAAGTCAACGCGAAGTTAAAGGCTTAGATTCAAATCCATGCGAAACAAATGGTTTAGCTTCAAACACTTGCAATATACATGATTTCGCTTTAACAGCATGCGAAGCAATCGAGTTAGCTTCAAATTCATGCGAAACACATGATTTATCTTCAAATCAATGCGAAGTAGAAGGCTTACCTTCAAAACCGTGCGAATCAAAAGTTTTTGCTTCAAATACTTGTGATATTCATGATTTAGCTTCAACTGCATGCGAAAAAACGAGATAGCTTCAAATCCAAGAGAAAAACATGATTTAGCATCAAGTCAACGCGAAGTTGAAGGCTTAGCTTCAAATCCATGCGAATCAAATGGTTTAGCTTCAGATTCTTGCGATATACATGATTTAGCTTTAACAGCATGCGAAACAAACGAGTTAGCTTCAAATTCATGCGAAACACATGATTTAGCTTCAAATCAATGCGAAGTAGAAGGCTTACCTTCAAATCCGTGCGAATCAAAAGTTTTTGCTTCAAATACTTGTGATATTCATCATTTAGCTTCAACTGCATGCGAAAAAACGAGATAGCTTCAAATCCAAGAGAAAAACATGATTTATCATCAAGTCAACGCGAAGTTGAAGGCTTAGCTTCAAATCCATGCGAAACAAAGGGTTTAGCTTCAAATACTTGTGATATACATGATTTAGCTTGAACTGCATGCGAAACAAACGAGTTAGCTTCAAATTCATGCGAAACACATGATTTAGCTTCAAATCAATGCGAAGTAGAAGGCTTACCTTCAAATCCATGTGAATCAAATGGTTTAGCTTCAAATACTTGTTTTATACATGATTTAGCTTCAACTGCATGCGAAACAAACGAGTTAGCTTCAAATCCAAGCGAAAAACATGAGTTAGCATCAAGTCAACACGAAGTTGAAGGCTTAGCTTCAAATCCATGCGAAACAAATGGTTTAACTTCAAATACTTGTTTTATACATGATTTAGCTTCAACTGCATGCGAAACAAACGAGTTAGCTTCAAATCCAAGCGAAACACATGATTTAGCTTCAAATCAATGCGAAGTAGAAGGCTTATTTTGAAATCCATGCGAATCAACTGGTTTAGCTTCAAATAACTGTGATATACATGATTTAGCTTCAATTGCATTGCGAAACAAACTAGTTAGTTTCAAATCCAAGCGAAACACATGATTTAGCTTCAAATCAATGCGAAGTAGAAGGCTTAGCTTCAAATCCATGCGGATCAAATGGTTTAGCTTCAGATTCTTGCGATATACATGATTTAGCTTTAACAGCATGCGAAACAAACAAGTTAGCTTCAAATTCATGCGAAACACATGATTTAGCTTCAAATCAATGCGAAGTAGAAGGCTTACCTTCAAATCCGTGCGAATCAAAAGTTTTTGCTTCAAATACTTGTGATATTCATGATTTAGCTTCAACTGCATGCGAAAAAACGAGATAGCTGCAAATCCAAGCGAAAAACATAAAATAGCATCAAGTCAACGCGAAGTTGAAGGCTTAGCTTCAAATCCATGTGAAACAAATGGTTTAGCTTCAAACACTTGCAATATACATGATTTCGCTTTAACAGCATGCGAAACAAACGAGTTAGCTTCAAATTCATGCGAAACACATGATTTAGCTTCAAATCAATGCGAAGTAGAAGGCTTACCTTCAAATCCGTGCGAATCAAAAGTTTTTGCTTCAAATACTTGTGATATTCATGATTTAGCTTCAACTGCATGCGAAAAAACGAGATAGCTTCAAATCCAAGAGAAAAACATGATTTAGCATCAAGTCAACGCGAAGTTGAAGGCTTAGCTTCAAACCCATGCGAAACAAAGGGTTTAGCTTCAAATACTTGTGATATACATGATTTAGCTTGAACTGCATGCGATACAAACGATTAGCTTCAAATCCATGCGAAACATATGATTTAACTTTAAATCAATGCGAAGTAGAATGCTGATGTTTGAATCCACGCGAAACAAATGGATTAGCTTCAAATACTTGTGATATACATGATTTAGCTTCAACTGCATGCGAAAAAACGAGATAGCTGCAAATCCAAGCGAAAAACATAATATAGCATCAAGTCAACGCGAAGTTGAAGTCTTAGCTTCAAATCCATGCGAAACAAATGGTTTAGCTTCAAACACTTGCAATATACATGATTTAGCTTTAACAGCATGCGAAACAAACGAGTTAGCTTCAAATTCATGCGAAACACATGATTTAGCTTCAAATCAATGCGAAGTAGAAGGCTTACCTTCAAATCCGTGCGAATTAAAAGTTTTTGCTTCAAATACTTGTGATATTCATGATTTAGCTTCAACTGCATGCGAAAAAACGAGATAGCTGCAAATCCAAGCGAAAAACATGATTTAGCATCAAGTCAACGCGAAGTTGAAGGCTTAGCTTCGAATCCATGCGAAACAAATGGTTTAGCTTCAAATGCTTGTGATATACATGATTTAGCTTCAACTGCATGCGAAACAAACGAATAGCTTCAAATCCATACGAAACATATGATTTAACTTCAAATCAATGCGAAGTAGAAGGCTGATCTTTGAATCCACGCGAAACAAATGGATTAGCCTCAAATACTTGTGATATACATGATTTAGCTTCAACTGCATGCGAAAAAACGAGATAGCTGCAAATCCAAGCGAAAAACATAATATAGCATCAAGTCAACGCGAAGTTTAAGGCTTAGCTTCAAATCCACGCGAAACAAATGGATTAGCTTCAGATACTTGTGATAAACATGATTTAGCTTCAACTGCATGCGATACAAACGATTAGCTTCAAATCCATGCGAAACATATGATTTAACTTCAAATCAATGCGAAGTAGAAGGCGGATCTTTGAATCCATGCGAAGCAAATGGTTTAGCTTCAGATACTTGTGATATACATGATTTAGCTTCAACTGCATGCGAAACAAACTAGTTAGTTTCAAATCCAAGCGAACACCCGATTTCGCTTCAAATCAATGCGAAGTAGAAGGCTTATCTTCAAATCCATGCGAAACAAGTGGTTCAGCTTCAAATACTTGTGATATACATGATTTAGCTTCAACTGCATGTGAAACAAACTTGTTAGCTTCAAGTTCAAGCGAAACACATGATTTACTTTGAAAACAATGCGAAGTAGAAGGCTTAGATTCAAATCCATGCGAATCAAATGGTTCAGCTTCTAATACTTTTGATATATATGATTTAGCTTCAAATCCATGTGAATCAAATGGTTTAGCTTCAAATACTTGTTTTATACATGATTTAGCTTCAACTGCATGCGAAAAAACGAGATAGCTGCAAATCCAAGAGAAAAACATGATTTAGCATCAAGTCAACGCGAAGTTGAAGGCTTAGCTTCGAATCCATGCGAAACAAATGGTTTAGCTTCAAATGCTTGTGATATACATGATTTAGCTTCAACTGCATGCGAAACAAACGAATAGCTTCAAATCCATACGAAACATATGATTTAACTTCAAATCAATGCGAAGTAGAAGGCTTATCTTCAAATCCACGCGAAACAAATGGATTAGCTTCAAATACTTGTGATATACATGATTTAGCTTCAACTGCATGCGAAAAAACGAGATAGCTGCAAATCCAAGCGAAAAACATAATATAGCATCAAGTCAACGCGAAGTTTAAGGCTTAGCTTCAAATCCACACGAAACAAATGGATTAGCTTCAGATACTTGTGATAAACATGATTTAGCTTCAACTGCATGCGATACAAACGATTAGCTTCAAATCCATGCGAAACATATGATTTAACTTCAAATCAATGCGAAGTAGAAGGCTGATATTTGAATCCACGCGAAACAAATGGATTAGCTTCAAATACTCGTGATATACATGATTTAGCTTCAACTGCATGCGATACAAACGATTAGCTTCAAATCCATGCGAAACACATGATTTAGCTTCAAATCAATGCGAAGTAGAAGGCTTAGCTTCAAATCCGTGCGAATCAAAAGTTTTTGCTTCAAATACTTGTGATATTCATGATTTAGCTTCAACTGCATGCGAAAAAACGAGATAGCTGCAAATCCAAGCGAAAAACATGATTTAGCATCAAGTCAACGCGAAGTTGAAGGCTTAGCTTCGAATCCATGCGAAACAAATGGTTTAGCTTCAAATGCTTGTGATATACATGATTTAGCTTCAACTGCATGCGAAACAAACGAATAGCTTCAATTCCATACGAAACATATGATTTAACTTCAAATCAATGCGAAGTAGAAGGCTGATCTTTGAATCCACGCGAAACAAATGGATTAGCTTCAAATACTTGTGATATACATGATTTAGCTTCAACTGCATGCGAAAAAACGAGATAGCTGCAAATCCAAGCGAAAAACATAATATAGCATCAAGTCAACGCGAAGTTTAAGGCTTAGCTTCAAATCCACACGAAACAAATGGATTAGCTTCAGATACTTGTGATAAACATGATTTAGCTTCAACTGCATGCGATACAAACGATTAGCTTCAAATCCATGCGAAACATATGGTTTAACTTCAAATCAATGCGAAGTAGAAGGCTGATCTTTGAATCCACCCGAAACAAATGGATTAGCTTCAAATACTTGTGATATACATGATTTAGCTTCAACTGCATGCGAAAAAACGAGATAGCTGCAAATCCAAGCGAAAAACATAATATAGCATCAAGTCAACGCGAAGTCGAAGGCTTAGCTTCAAATCCGTGCGAAACAAATGGTTTAGCTTCAAACACTTGCAATATACATGATTTAGCTTTAACAGCATGCGAAACAAACGAGTTAGCTTCAAATTCATGCGAAACACATGATTTAGCTTCAAATCAATGCGAAGTAGAAGGCTTACCTTCAAATCCGTGCGAATTAAAAGTTTTTGCTTCAAATACTTGTGATATTCATGATTTAGCTTCAACTGCATGCGAAAAAACGAGATAGCTTCAAATCCAAGAGAAAAACATGATTAAGCATCAAGTCAACGCGAAGTTGAAGGCTTAGCTTCAAATCCATGCGAAACAAAGGGTTTAGCTTCAAATACTTGTGATATACATGATTTAGCTTGAACTGCATGCGATACAAACGATTAGCTTCAAATCCATGCGAAACATATGATTTAACTTTAAATCAATGCGAAGTAGAAGGCTGATCTTTGAATCCACGCGAAACAAATGGATTAGCTTCAAATTCTTGTGATATACATGATTTAGCTTCAACTGCATGCGATACAAACGATTAGCTTCAAATCCATGCGAAACACATTATTTAGCTTCAAATCAATGCGAAGTAGAAGGCTTAGCTTCAAATCCGTGCGAATCAAAAGTTTTTGCTTCAAATACTTGTGATATTCATGATTTAGCTTCAACTGCATGCGAAAAAACGAGATAGCTGCAAATCCAAGCGAAAAACATGATTTAGCATCAAGTCAACGCGAAGTTGAAGGCTTAGCTTCGAATCCATGCGAAACAAATGGTTTAGCTTCAAATGCTTGTGATATACATGATTTAGCTTCAACTGCATGCGAAACAAACGATTAGCTTCAAATCCATACGAAACAAATGGTTTAGCTTCAAATCAATGCGAAGTAGTAGGCTTAGCTTCAAATCCGTGCAAATCAAAGTTTTTGCGACAAATACTTGTGATATACATGATTTAGCTTCAACAGCATGCGATACAAACGAGTTACCTTCAAATTCATGCGAAATACATGATTTAGCTTCAAATCAATGCGAAGTAGTAGGCTTAGCTTCAAATCCGTGCAAATCAAAGTTTTTGCGACAAATACTTGTGATATTCATGATTTAGCTTCAACAGCATGCGAAACAAACGTGTTAGCTTCAAATCCAAGCGAAAAACATGATTTAGAATCAAGTCAACGCGAAGTTGAAGGGTGATCTTCGAATCCATGCGAATCAAATGGTTTTGCTTCAAATACTTGTGATATGCGTGATTTTGCTTCAACTGCTTGCGAAACAAACGATTAGCTTCAAATCCATCCGAAACATATGATTTAACTTCAAATCAAGGCGAAGTAGAAGGCTGATCTTTGAATCCACGCGAAACAAATGGATTAGCTTCAAATACTTGTGATATACATGATTTAGCTTCAACTGCATGCGATACAAACGATTAGCTTCAAATCCATGCGAAACACATGATTCAGCTTCAAATCAATGCGAAGTAGAAGGCTTAGCTTCAAATCCGTGCGAATCAAAAGTTTTTGCTTCAAATACTTGTGATATTCATGATTTAGCTTCAACTGCATGCGAAAAAACGAGATAGCTGCAAATCCAAGCGAAAAACATGATTTAGCATCAAGTCAACGCGAAGTTGAAGGCTTAGCTTTGAATCCATGCGAAACAAGTGGTTCAGCTTCAAATACTTGTGATGTGCATGATTTAGTTTCAAATGCAAGCGAAACGAACGAGTTAGCTTCAAATCCATGCGAAACACATGATTTAGCTTCAAATACTTGTTTGATACATGATTTAGCTTCAATTGCATTCGAAGCAAACGAGTTAGCTTCAAATCCAGGCGAAACACCCGATTTCGCTTCAAATCAATGCGAAGTAGAAGGCTTAGCTTAAAATCCATGCGAAGCAAATGGTTTAGCTTCAGATACTTGTGATATACATGATTTAGCTTCAACTGCATGCGAAACAAACTAGTTAGTTTCAAATCCAAGCGAACACCCGATTTCGCTTCAAATCAATGCGTAGTAGAAGGCTTATCTTCAAATCCATGCGAAACAAGTGGTTCAGCTTCATATACTTGTGATATACATGATTTAGCTTCAACTGCATGTGAAACAAACTTGTTAGCTTCAAGTTCAAGCGAAACACATGATTTACTTTGAAAACAATGCGAAGTAGAAGGCTTAGATTCAAATCCATGCGAATCAAATGGTTCAGCTTCAAATAATTGTGATATAGATGATTTAGTTTCAAATCCATGTGAATCAAATGGTTTAGCTTCAAATACTTGTTTTATACATGATTTAGCTTCAACTGCATGCGAAACAAACGAGTTAGCTTCAAATCCAAGCGAAAAACATGAGTTAGCATCAAGTCAACACGAAGTTGAAGGCTTAGCTTCAAATCCATGCGAAACAAATGGTTTAGCTTCAAATACTTGTTTTATACATGATTTAGCTTCAACTGCATGCGAAACAAACGAGTTAGCTTCAAATCCATGTGAAACACATGATTTAGCTTCAAATCAATGCGAAGTAGAAGGCATATCTTCAATTCCATGCGAAACAAATGGTTTAGCTTCAAATACTTGTGATATACATGATTTAGCTTCAACAGCATGCGAAACAAACGAGTTAGCTTCAAATCCAAGCGAAACACATGACTTATCTTCAAATCAATGCGAGGTAGAAGGCTTATCTTCAAATCCATGCGAATCAAACTGTTTAGCTTCAAATACTTGTGATGTACATGATACAGCTTCAACTGCATGCGAAACAAACGAGTTAGATTCAAATCCATGCGAAAAACATGATTTAGATTAAAATCAATGCGAAGTAGAAGGCTTATCTTCGAATCCATTCGAAACAAATGGTTTAGCTTCAAATACTTGTGATATACATGATTTAGCTTCAACTGCATGCGAAACAAACGAGTTAGCTTAAAATCCATGCGAAACACATGATTTAGCTTCAAGTCAATGCGAAATAGAAGGCTTATCTTCAAATCCATGCGAAACAAGTGGTTTCAAATGCAAGCGAAACGAACGAGTTAGCTTCAAATCCATGCGAAACACATGATTTAGCTTCAAATACTAGTTTGATACATGATTTAGCTTCAATTGCATGCGAAACAAATGAGTTAGCTTGAAATCCATGCGAAACACATGATTTAACTTCAAATCAATGCGAAGAATAAGGGTGATCTTCGAATCCATGCTAATCAAACGGTTCAGATTAAAATACTTGTGATATACATGATTTAGCTTCAACAGCATGCGAAACAAACGAGTTAGCTTCAAATCCTTGCGAAACACATGATGTAGCTTCAAATCAATGCGAAATAGAAGGCTTATCTTCAAATCCATGCGAAACAAGTGGTTTCAAATGCAAGCGAAACGAACGAGTTAGCTTCAAATCCATGCGAAACACATGATTTAGCTTCAAATACTAGTTTGATACATGATTTAGCTTCAATTGCATGCGAAACAAACGAGTTAGCTTGAAATCCAGGCGAAACACATGTTTAGCTTCAAATTTTTGTGATATACAGGATTACGCTTCAAATGCATGCGACACGAGTTAGCTTCAAATCCAAGCGAAGCACATGATTTAGCTTCAAACCAATGCGGAGTAGGAAGTTTAGCTTCAAATCCAAGCGAAAGACATGATTTAGCTCCAAATAAATGCGAATTAGAAGGCTTAGCTTCAAATCCATGCGAAACATATGATTTAACTTCAAATCAATGCGAAGTAGAAGGCTGATATTCGAATCCACGCGAAACAAATGGATTAGCTTCAAATACTTGTGATATACATGATTTAGTTTCAACAGAATGGGAAACAAACCTGTTAGCTTCAAATGCATGCGAAACACATGATTTAGCTTCAAATCAATTCGAAGTAGAAGGGTTATCTTCGAATCCATGCGAAACAAATGGTTTAGCTTCAAACACCTGTGATATACATGATTTAGCTTCAACTGCATGCAAAACAAACGAGTTATCATTAAATCTATGCGAAACACATGATTTAGCTCCCAATCAATGCGAAGTGGAAGGCTTAGCTTCAAATCCGTGCGAAACACGTGATTTATCTTCAGATTCTTGCGATATACATGATTTAGATTCAACAGCATGCGAACGAACTAGTTAGTTTCAAATCCAAGCGAACACATGATTTAGCTTCAAATAAATGCGAAGTAGAAGGCTTATCTTCAAATCCATGCGAAACAAGTGGTTCAGCTTCAAATACTTGTGATATACATGATTTAGCTTCAACTGCATGCGAAACCAACCAGTTAGCTTCAAATACAAGCGAAACACATGATTTCGCTTCAAATCAATGCGAAGCAGAAGGCTTAGCTTCAAATCCATGCGAAACGAATTGATTAGCTTCAAATATATGCGAATATAAGTGATATAGCTTCAAATGCAGGCGACAGAAACGAGTTATCTTCAAATCCATGCGAAACACATGATTTAGTATCAAATCAATGCGAAGCAAAAGGCTTAGCGTCAAATCCTTGCGAAACGAATGGTTTAGCTTCAAATACTTGTGATGTACATGATTTAGCATCAACTGCATGCGAAACAAACGTGTTAGCTTCAAATCCATGACAAATACATGATTTAGCTTCAATTCAATACGAAGTAGAAGGCTTATCATCGAATCCAAGCGAAACAAATGGTTCAGCTTCAAATACTTGTGATATACGTGATTTAGCTTCAACTTCATGCGAAATCAACGAATTAGCTTCAAATCCTTTCGAAACACATGACTTAGCTCCAAATACATTCGAAACACATGATTTAGCTTAATATTCATGCCAAACAAAAGGTTCAGCTTCAAATACTTATGATATACATGATTTAGCTTCAACAGCAAGCGATACAAACGAGCTAGCTTCAAATCCATGCGAATCACATGACTTAGCATCAAATCAATGCGAAGTAGAAGGCTTACCTTCGAATCCATGCGAAACAAAATGTTTAGATTCAAACACTTATGATATACATGATTTACAGTCAACAGCAAGAGAAACAAACGAGTTAGCTTCAAATCCATGCGAAACACATGATTTAGCATCAAATCAATGCGAAGTAGAAGGCTTACCTTCGAATCCACACGAAACAGATGGTTTAGCTTCAAATACTTGTGATGTACATGATTTAGCATCGACTGCATGCGAAACAAACGAGTTAGCTTCAAATCCAAGCGAAACGTATGATTTAGCTTCAAATCAATGCGAAGTAGAAGGCTGATCTCCGAAACCACACGAAACAGATTGTTTGGCTTCAAATACTTGTGTTATACATGACTTAGCTTCAACACCATGCGAAACAAAGGTGTTAGCTTCAAATCCATGCGAAATCCATGATTTAGCTTCAATTCAATACGAAGTAGAAGGCTTATTAACGAATCCATGCGAAACAAATGGTTCAGATTCATATACTTGTGATATACGTGATTTAGCTTCAACTGCAGGCGAAACCAACCAGTTAGTTTCAAATACAAGCGAAACACATGATTTCGCTTCAAATCAATGCGAAGCAGAAGGCTTAGCTTCAAATCCGTGCGAATCAAAAGTTGTAGCATCAAATACTTGTGATATTTATGATTTAGCTTCAACTGCATCCGAAACAGATGGTTCAACTTCAAAAACTTGTGATGAACATGATTTAGCTTCAACTGCATGCGAAACAAACGAGTTAGCTTCAAATCCAAGCGAAAAACATAATTTAGCATCAAGTCAACGCGAAGTTGAGGGTTTAGCTTCAAATCCATGCGAAACAAATGGTTTAGCTTCAAATCAATGCGAAGTAGAAGGCTTATCTTCAAATCCATGCGAAACAAGTGGTTCAGCTTCAAATACTTGTGATGTACATAATTTAGCTTCAAATGCATGCGAAACACATGATTTAGCTTCAAATCAATGCGAAGTAGAAGGCTTATTTTGAAATCCATGCGAATCAATTGATTGAGCTTCAAATACTTGGGATATACATGATTCAGCTTCAACTGCATGTGAAACGAACGTGTTAACTTCAAATTCAAGAGAAACACATGATTCAGTTTCAAATAAAAGCGAAGTAGATGGCATAGCATCAAATCCATGCGTAACAAATGGTTTAGCTTCAAATACTTGTGATATACATGATTTAGCATCAACTGCATGCGATACAAACGAGTTAGCTTCAAATCCATGCGAAACACATGATTTAGCTTCAAATCAATGCGAAGTAGAAGGCTTACTTTTTAATCCATGCGAATCAAATGGTTTAGCTTCAAATAATTGTGATATACATGATTTAGCTTCAACTGCATTGCGAAACAAACTAGTTAGTCTCAAATCCAAGCGAAACACATGATGTAGCTTCAAATCAATGCGAAATAGAAGGCTTATCTTCAAATCCATGCGAAACAAGTGGTTCAGCTTCAAATACTTGTGATGTGCATGATTTAGTTTCAAATGGAAGCGAAACGAACGAGTTAGATTCAAATCCATGCGAAACACATGATTTAGCTTCAAATACTTGTTTGATACATGATTTAGCTTCAATTGCATGCGAAACAAACGAGTTAGCTAGAAATCCAGGCGAAACACATGTTTAGCTTCAAATATTTGTGATATACAGGATAACGATTCAAATGCATGCGACACGGGTTAGCTTCAAATCCGAGCGAAGCACATGATTTAGCTTCAAACCAATGCGGAGTAGGAAGATTAGCTTCAAATCCAAGCGAAAGACATGATTTAGCTCCAAATAAATGCGAATTAGAAGGTTTAGCTTCAAATCCATGCGAAACCTATGATTTAACTTCAAATCAATGCGAAGTAGAAGGCTGATCTTTGAATCCACGCGAAACAAATGGATTAGCTTCAAATACTTGTGATATACATGATTTAGTTTCAACAGAATGGGAAACAAACGTGTTAGCTTCAAATGCATGCGAAACACATGATTTAGCTTGAAATAAATTCGAAGTAGAAGGGTTATCTTCGAATCCATGCGAAACAAATGGTTTAGCTTCAAACACCTGTGATATACATGATTTAGCTTCAACTGCATGCAAAACAAACGAGTTATCATTAAATCTATGCGAAACACATGATTTAGCTCCAAATCAATGCGAAGTGGAAGGCTTAGCTTCAAATCCGTGCGAAACACGTGATTTATCTTCGAATGAATGCGAAGTAGAAGTCTTAGCTTGAAAACCCTGCCAATCAAACGGTTTAGCTTCAAATACTTGTGATATACATGGTTCAGCTTCAAGTTCATGCGAAACAAACGAATTAGCTTCAAATCCATGCGAAACACAGGATTTAGCTTCAAATCAATACGAGGTAGATGGCTGATCTTCGAATCCATGCGAAACAAATGGTTTAGCTTCAAATACTGGTTTGATACATCATTCAGCTTCAACTGCATGCGAAACAAACAAGTTAGCTTCTAATCCATGCGAAACTCATGATTTAGCTTCAAATCAATGAGAAGTAGAAGGCTTATCTTCAAATCCATGTGAATCAAATGGTTGAGCTTCAAATTCTTGGGATATACATGATTCAGCTTCAACTGCATGTGTAACAAACGAGTTAGCTTCAAATCTATGCGAAACACATGATTTAGCTTTAAATTCATTCCGAACACTTGGATTAGAGTGATATTCGTGCGAAACAAATGGTTCAGCTCCAAATACTTGTGATATACATGATTTACCTTCAACTGCATGTGAAACGAACGTGTTAGCTTCAAATTCAAGAGAAACACATGATTCAGTTTCAAATAAAAGCGAAGTAGATGGCATAGCATCAAATCCATGCGTATCAAATGGTTTAGCTTCAAATACTTGTGATATACATGATTTAGCATAAACTACATGCGATACAAACGAGTTAGCTTCAAATCCATGCGAAACACATGATTTAGCTTCAAATCAATACGAGGTAGATGGCTGATCTTCGAATCCATGCGAAACAAATGGTTTAGCTTCAAATACTTGTTTGATACATCATTCAGCTACAATTGCATGCGAAACAAACGAGTTAGCTTCAACTCCATGCGCAATACATGATTTAGTTTCAAATCAATGCGAAGTTGAAGGCTTATCTTCGAATTCCATGCGAAACAAATGGTGTAGCTTCAAATACCTGTGATATACATGATTTAGATTCAACAGCATGCGAAACAAACGAGTTAGCTTCAACTCCATGCGCAACACATGATTTAGCTTCAAATCAATGCGAAGTAGAAGGCTGATCTTCAAATCCATGCGAAACAATTAGTTTAGCTTCAAATTCTTGTGATATACATGATTTAGCTTCAACAGAATGCGTAACACATGATTTAGCTTCAAATCAATACGAGGTAGATGGCTTATCTTTTAATCCATGCGAAACAAAAGCTTTAGCTTCAAATACTGGTTTGATACATCATTCAGCTTCAACTGCATGCGAAACAAACGAGTTAGCTTCAAATCCAAGCGAAAAACATGAGTTAGCATCAAGTCAACACGAAGTTGAAGGCTTAGCTTCAAATCCATGCGAATGAACTGGTTTAGCTTCAAATAACTGTGATATACATGATTTAGCTTCAACAGCATGCGAAACAAACTAGTTAGTTTCAAATCCAAGCGAACACATGATTTAGCTTCAAATAAATGCGAAGTAGAAGGCTTATCTTCAAATCCATGCGAATCAATTGGTTTAGCTTCAAATAATTGTGATATACATGATTTAGCTTCAACTGCATTGCGAAACAAACTAGTTAGTTTCAAATCCAAGCGAAACACATGATTTAGCTTCAAATCAATGTGAAGTAGAAGGCTTATCTTCAAATCCATGCGAATCAAATGGTTGTGCTTCAAATTCTTGGGATATACATGATTCAGCTTCAACTGCATGTGTAACAAACGAGTTAGCTTCAAATGTATGCGAAACACATGATTTAGCTTTAAATTCATTCCAAACACTTGGTTTAGCGTGATATTCGTGCGAAACAAATGGTTCAGCTCCAAATACTTGTGATATACATGATTTACCTTCAACTACATGTGAAACGAACGTGTTAGCTTCAAATTCAAGAGAAACACATGATTCAGTTTCAAATAAAAGCGAAGTAGATGGCATAGCATCAAATCCATGCGTATCAAATGGTTTAGCTTCAAATACTTGTGATATACATGATTTAGCATCAACTGCATGCGATACAAACGAGTTAGCTTTCTAATCCATGCGAAACACATGATTTAGCTTCAAATCAATACGAGGTAGATGGCTGATCTTCGAATCCATGCGAAACAAATGGTTTAGCTTCAAATACTTGTTTGATACATCATTCAGCTTCAATTGCATGCGAAACAAACGAGTTAGCTTCAACTCCATGCGCAATACATGATCTAGTTTCAAATCAATGCGAAGTTGAAGGCTTATCTTCGAATTCCATGCGAAACAAATGGTGTAGCTTCAAATACCTGTGATATACATGATTTAGATTCAACAGCATGCGAAACAAACGAGTTAGCTTCAAATCCATGCGAAACACATGATTTAGCTTCAAATAAATGCGAAGTAGAAGGCTTATCTTCAAATCTATGCGAATCAAATGGTTTAGCTTCAAATACCTGTGATATACATGATTTATCTTCAACTGCATGCGAAACAAACGAGATATCTTTAAATCCATGCGAAGCAGATGATTTAGATTAAAATCAATTCGAAGTAGAAGGCTTATTTTGAAATCCATGCGAATCAAATGGTTTAGCTTCAAATAATTGTGATATACATGATTTAGCTGCAACTGCATTGCGAAACAAAATATTTAGCTTCATATCCATGCGAAACACATGATTTAGCTTCAAATCAATGCGAAGTAGAAGGCTGATCTTCGAATCCACGCGAAACAAATGGATTAGCTTCAAATACTTGCGATATACACGATTTAGCTTCAACAGAATGGGAAACAAACGTGTTTGCTTCAAATGCATGCGAAACACATGATTTAGCTCCAAATCAATTCGAAGTAGAAGGGTTATCTTCGAATCAATGCGAAACAAATGGTTTAGCTGCAAACACCTGTGATATACATGATTTAGCTTCAACTGCAGGCAAAACAAACGAGTTATCTTTAAATCTATGCGAAACACATGATTTAGCTCCAAATCAATGCGAAGTGGAAGGCTTAGCTTCAAATCCGTGCGAAACGCGTGATTTATCTTCGAATGAATGCGAAGTAGAAGTCTTAGCTTGAAAACCCTGCCAATCAAACGGTTTAGCTTCAAATACTTGTGATATACATGGTTCAGCTTCAAGTTCATGCGAAACAAACGAATTAGCTTCAAATCCATGCGAAACACAGGATTTAGCTTCAAATCAATACGAAGTAGAAGGCTTATCTTCAAATACATGCGAAACAAATGGTTTAGCTTCAAATACTTGTTTTATACATGATTTAGCTTCAACTGCATGCGAAACAAACGAGTTAGCTTCAAATCCAAGCGAAAGACATGAGTTAGCATCAAGTCAACACGAAGTTGAAGGCTTAGCTTCAAATCCATGCGAATCAACTGGTTTAGCTTCAAATAACTGTGATATACATGATTTAGCTTCAACAGCATGCGAAACAAACGAGTTAGCTTTAAATCCAAGCGAAACACATGATTTATCTTCAAATCAATGCGAGGTAGAAGGATTATCTTCGAATCCATGCGAAACAAATGGTTTAGCTTCAAATACTTGTGATATACATGATTTAGCTTCAACAGCATGCGAAACAATCGAGTTAGCTTCAAATCCGAGCGAAACACATGATTTATCTTCAAATCAATGCGAGGTAGAAGGATTATCTTCGAATCCATGCGAAACAAATGGTTTAGCTTCAAATACTTGTGATATACATGATTTAGCTTCAACAGCATGAGAAACAAACGAGTTAGCTTTAAATCCATGCGAAACACAGGATTTAACTCCAAATCAATGCGAAGTGGAAGGCATAGTTTCAAATCCATGGGAATCAAATGGTTTAGCTTCAAATACGTGTGATATACTTGATTTAGCTACAACAGCATGCGAAACAAACGAGTTAGCTTCAAAAACCATGCGAAAAACATGATTTAGCTCCAAATCGATGCGAAGTAGAAGGCGTATCTTCAAATCCATGCGAAACAAATGGTTTAGCTTCAAATACCTGCTTTATTCATCGTTTAGATTCAACTGCATGCGAAACAAGCGAGTTAGCTTCAAATCCAAGCGAAACACATGATTTATCTTCACATCAGTGCGAGGTAGAAGGCTTAGCTTCAAATCCATGCGAATCAAACGGTTTAGCTTCAAATACTTGTGATATACTTGATTTATAGTAAAGTGC
This sequence comes from Megalopta genalis, assembly GCF_051020955.1. Classification (NCBI taxonomy): domain Eukaryota; kingdom Metazoa; phylum Arthropoda; class Insecta; order Hymenoptera; family Halictidae; genus Megalopta; species Megalopta genalis. The sequence continues at coordinate 540,074 of NW_027476112.1, read as the reverse complement.
ATGCGAAACAAACGAGATAGCTTCAAATCCATGCGAAACATATGATTTAGCTTCAAATCAATGCGAAGTAGAAGGGTTATCTTCGAATCCATGCGAAACAAATGGTTTAGCTTCAAATACTTGTGATATACATGATTTAGCTTCAACAGCATGCGAAACAATCGAGTTAGCTTGAAATCCAAGCGAAACACATGATTTAACTCCAAATCAATGCGAAGTAGAAGGCATAGTTTCAAATCCATGGGAATCAAATGGTTTAGCTTCAAATACTTGTGATATACTTGATTTAGCTACAACAGCATGCGAAACGAACGAGTTAGCTTCAAAAACCATGCGAAAAACATGATTTAGCTCCAAATCGATGCGAAGTAGAAGGCTTAACTACGAATCTATGCGAAACAAATGGTTTAGCTTCAAATACTTGTGATATACATGGTTTAGCTTCAATAGCATGCGAAACAAACGAGTTAGCTTCAAAAACCATGCGAAAACATGATTTAGCTTCAAATCAATGCGAAGTAGAAGGCGTATCTTCAAATCCATGCGAAACAAATGGTTTAGCTTCAAATACCTGCTTTATTCATCGTTTAGATTCAACTGCATGCGAAACAAGCGAGTTAGCTTCAAATCCAAGCGAAACACTTGATTTGGCTTCAAATCAATGCGAAGTAGAATGCTTATCTTCAAATCCATGCGAATCAAATGGTTTAGCTTCAAATACTTGTGACATACTTGATTTAGCTTCAAATACATTCGAAACACTTGTTTTAGCTTAATATTCATGCCAAACAAAAGGTTCAGCTTCAAACACTTATGATATACATGATTTAGCTTCAACAGCATGCGAAACAAACGAGTTAGCTTCAAATCCAGTGAAAAATGTGATTTAACGTCAAATCGACGTGAAGTAGAAGGCATAGCTTCAAATCCAAGCGAAACAAATGGTTTAGCTTCAAATACTTGTGATATACATGATTTAGCTTCAACTGCATGCGAAACAAACGAGCTAGCTTCAAATCCATGCGAATCACATGATTTAGCTTCAAATCAGTGCGAAGAAGAAGTGTGATCTTCGAATCCATGCAAAACAAATGATTTAGCTTCAAACACTTTGACATACATGATTTAGCTTCAACAGTATGCGAAACAAACGAGTTAGCTTCAAATCCTAGCGATAGACATGATTTAGCTTCAAATCAATGCGAAGTAGAAGGCTTTTCTTCGAATCCATGCGAAACAAATGGTTCTGCTTCAAATACTTGTGATATACGTGATTTAGCTTCAACTTCATGCGAAACCAATGAATTAGCTTCAAATCCTTTCGAAACACATGACTTAGCTTCAAATTCATTCCAAACACATGGTTTAGCTTAATATTCATGCCAAACAAAAGGTTCAGCTTCAAATACTTATGATATACGTGATTTAGCTTCAACTGCAGGCGAAAAAAACTAGTTAGCTTCAAATGCAAGCGAAACATATGATTTAGCTTCAAATCAATGCGAAGTAGAAGGCTGATCTCCGAATCCACACGAAACAGATTGTTTGGCTTCAAATACTTGTGTTATACATGACTTAGCTTCAACAGCATGCGAAACAAACGTGTTAGCTTCAAATCCATGCGAAATACATGATTTAGCTTCAATTCAATACGAAGTAGAAGGCTTAGCTTCAAATCCATGCGAAACAAATGGTTTAGTTTCAAATACTTGTGATATACATGATTTAGCTTCAACAGCATGCGAAACAAACGAGTTAGCTTCAAACCCAAGCGAAAAACATGATTTAGCATCAGGTCAACACGAAGTTGAAGGCTTAGTTTCAAATCCATGCGAAACAATCGAGATTGCTACAAATCCATGTGAAACACATGATTTAGCTTCAAATCAATGCGAAATAGAAGGCTGAACTTCGAATCCATGCGAAACACATGATTTAGCTTCAAATCAATGCGAAATAGAAGGCTGAACTTCGAATCCATGCGAAACAAATGGTTTAGCTTCAAATACTTGTGATATACATGATTTACATTCAACAGCAAGCGAAACAAACGAGTTAGCTTGAAATCCATGCGAAACACATGATTTAGCATCAAATAAATGCGAAGTAGAAGGCTGATATTTGAATCCACACGAAAGAGATTATTTAGCTTCAAATACTCGTGATATACATGATTTAGCTTCAACAGCATGCGAAACAAACGTGTTAGCTTCAAATCCAAGCGAAAAACATAATTTAGCATCAAGTCAACGCGAAGTAGAAGGCTTATGTTCAAATCCAAGCGAAACAAATGGTTTAGCTTCAAATACTTGTGATATACATGATTTAGCTTCAACTGCATGCGAAACAAACGAGCTGGCTTCAAATCCATACGAATCACATGATTTAGCTTCAAATCAGTGCGAAGAAGAAGTGTGATCTTCGAATCCATGCAATACAAATGATTTAGCTTCAAACACTTGTGACATACATGATTTAGCTTCAACAGTATGCGAAACAAACGAGTTAGCTTCAAATCCTAGCGATAGACATGATTTAGCTTCAAATAAATGCGAACTAGAAGGCTTATCTTCTAATCCATGCGAAACAAATGGTTCAGCTTCAAATACTTGTGATATACGTGATTTAGCTTCAACTTCATGCGAAACCAACGAATTAGCTTCAAATCCTTTCGAAACACATGACTTAGCTTCAAATTCATTCCAAACACATGGTTTAGCTTAATATTCATGCCAAACAAAAGGTTCAGCTTCAAATACTTATGATATACGTGATTTAGCTTCAACTGCAGGCGAAAAAAACTAGTTAGCTTCAAATGCAAGCGAAACATATGATTTAGCTTCAAATCAATGCGAAGTAGAAGGCTGATCTCCGAATCCACACGAAACAGATTGTTTGGCTTCAAATACTTGTGTTATACATGACTTAGCTTCAACAGCATGCGAAACAAACGTGTTAGCTTCAAATCCATGCGAAATACATGATTTAGCTTCAATTCAATACGAAGTAAAAGGCTTATCATCGAATCCATGCGAAACAAATGGTTCAGCTTCATATACTTGTGATATACGTGATTTAGCTTCAACTTCATGCGAAACCAACGAATTAGCTTCAAATCCTTTCGAAACACTTGACTTAGCTTCAAATTCATTCCAAACACATGGTTTAGCTTAATATTCATAGCAAACAAAAGGTTCAGCTTCAAATATTTATGATATACATGATTTAGCTTCAACTGCAGGCGAAAAAAACGAGTTAGCTTCAAATGCAAGTGAAACACATGATTTAGCCCCAAATCAATGCGAAGTAGAAGGCATAGCTTCAAATCCGTGCTAATCAAAAGTTGTAGCTTCAAATACTTGTGATATTCATGATTTAGCTTCAACTGCATGCGAAAAAACGAGTTAGCTTCAAATCCAAGCGAAAAACATGATTTAGCATCAAGTCAACGCGAAATTGACGGCTTAGCTTCAAATCCATGCGAAACAAATGGTTCAGCTTCAAATACTTGTGATATACATGATTTAGCTTCAAATGCAGGCGAAACGAACGAGTTAGCTTCGAATCCATGATTTAGAATCAAATCAATGCGAAGTAGAAGGCTTAGTTTCAAATCCATGCGAAACAAATGGTTTAGCTTCAAATACTTGCGAATATAAGTGATATAGCTTCAAATGCAAGCGACCCAAACGAGTTAGCTTCAAATCCATTCAAAACACATGATTTAGCTTCAAATCCATGCGAAACTCATGATTTAGCTTCAAATCAATGCGATGTAGAAGGCTGATCTTCGAATCCGTGCGAATCAAATGGTTTAGCTTCAAATACTTGTGATATGCGTGATTTTGCTTCAACTGCATGCAAAACCAACGAGTTAGCTTCAAATCCAAGCGAAACTAATGATTTAGATACAAATCAATGCGAAGTAGAAGGCTTAGCTTCAAATCCTTGCGAAACAATTCGTTTAGCTTCAAATACTTGTGATATTCATGATTTAACTTCAACTGAATGTGAAACAAACGAGTTAGCTTAAAATCCAAGCGAAACACATTATTTAGCTTCAAATCAATGTGAAGTAGAAGGCGTAGTTTCAAATCCATGCGAAACAAATTGTTTGGCTTCAAACAATTGTGATATACATGATTTAGCTTCAACTGCATGCGAAACAAACGAGCTAGCCTCAAATCCATGCGAAACACGTGATTTAGCATCAAGTCAACGCGGAGTTGAAGGATTAGCGTCAAATCCATGCGAAACGAACGATTTACCTTCACATACTTGTGAATAGAAGTGATATAGCTTGAAATGCAGGCGAAACAAACGAGTTAGCTTCAAATCCATGCGAAACACATGATTTAGCTTCAAATCAATGCGAAGTAGAAGGCTGAGCTTCAAATCCAAGCGACACACATGATTTGTGTTCAAATCAATGCGAAGTAGAAGGCGTAGCTTCAAGTCCATGCGAATCAAACGGTTTAGCTTCAAATACTTGTGATATACTTGATTTAGATTCAAGTGCGTGCGAAACAAACGAGTTAGCTTCAAATTCAAGCGAAACACATGATTTATCTTCAAATCAATGTGAAGTAGAAGGCTTAGCTTCAAATCCATGCAAAACAAATGGTTTAGCTTCAAACGCTTGTGATATACATGATTTAGCTTCAACAGCATGCGAAACAAACGCGTTTTCTTCAAATCCAAGCGAAACACATGATTTAGTTTCAAATCAATGCGAAGTAGAAGGCTTATCTTCGAATCCATGCGAAACAAATCGTTTAGCTTCAAATACTTGTGATATGCGTGATTTTGCTTCAACTGAATGCAAAACCAACGAGTTAGCTTCAAATCCAAGCGAAACTAATGATTTAGATACAAATCATTGCGAAGTAGAAGGCTTAGCTTCAAATCCAGCGAAACGAATGATTTAGCTTCAAATACTTGCGAATATCTCTGATATAGCTTCAATTGCAGGTGAAACAAACGAGTTAGCTTTAAATCCATGCAAAAGACATGATTTACATTCAAATCAATGCGAATTAGGAGGCTGATCTTCGAATCCATGCGAAACAAATGGCTCAGACTCAAGTACTTGTGTCATTCATGATTTAGATTCAACAGTATGCGAAACAAACGAGTTAGCATCAAATCCTAGCGATAGACATGATTTAGCTTCAAATCAATGCGAAGTAGAAGGCTTATCTTCGAAACCATGCGAAACAAATGGTTTAGCTTCAATTATATGTGATATACATGACTTAGGTTCAAATACATGCGAAACAAACGAGTTAGCTTCAAATCCATTCAAAACACATGATTTAGCTTCAAATTCATTCGAAATACATAGTTTTGCGTACTATTCATGGGAATCAAATGGTTCAGATTCAAATACTTGTGATATACATGATATAGCTTCAAATGCAGGCGAAACAAACGAGTCGGCTTCAAATCCATGCGAAACACATTATTTAGCTTCAATTCAATGCGAAGTAGAAGGCTTACCTTCGAATCGACACGAAACAGATGGTTTAGCTTCAATTATATGTGATATATATGATTTAGCTTCAACAGCATGCGAAACAAACGTGTTAGCTTCAAATCCAAGCGAAAAACATAATTTAGCATTAAGTCAACGCGAAGTTGAAGGCTTAGCTTCAAATCCACGCGAAACAAATGGTTTAGCTTCAAATACTTGTGATATACATGATTTAGCTTCAACAGCATGCGAAACAAACGAGTTTGATTCAAATCCATGCGAAAGAGATGATTCAGTTTCAAATCAATGCGAAGTAGAAGGCTTAGTTTCAAATCCATGCGAAACAAATGGTTTAGCTTCAAATACTTAAGATGTACATGATTTAGCTTCAAATGCAGGCGAAAGAAACGAGTTAGCTTCAAATCCTTTCGAAACACATGATTTAGTATCAAATCAATGCGAAGTAGAAGGCTTAGTTTCAAATCCAGCGAAACGAATGATTTACCTTCAAATACTTGCGAATATCACTGATATAGCTTCAAATGCAGGCGAAACAATCGAGTTAGCTTCAAATCCTAGCGATAGATATGATTTAGCTTCAAATCAATGCGAAGTAGAAGGCTTATTTTCGAATCCATGCGAAACAAATGGTTTAGCTTCAATTATATGTGATATACATAATTTAGCTTCAAATGCATGCGAAACAAACGAGTTAGCTTCAAATCCATTCAAAACACATGATTTAGCTTCAAATGAATGCGAAGTAGAAGGCAGATCTTCGAATCCATGCGAAAAGAATGGTTTAGCTTCAATTATATGTGATATACATAATTTAGCTTCAAATGCATGCGAAACAAACGAGTTAGCTTCAAATCCATTCAAAACACATGATTTAGCTTCACATGAATGCGAAGTAGAAGGCTGATCTTCGAATCCGTGCGAATCAAATGGTTTAGCTTCAAATACTTGTGATATGCGTGATTTTGCTTCAACTGCATGCAAAACCAACGAGTTAGCTTCAAATCCAAGCGAAACAAATGATTTAGATACAAATCGATGCGAAGTAGAAGGCTTAGCTTTAAATCCAGCGAAATGAATGATTTAGCTTCAAATACTTGCGAATATCTCTGATATAGCTTCAAATGCAGGTGAAACAAACGAGTTAGCTTTAAATCCATGCAAAAGACATGATTTACCTTCAAATCAATGCGAATTAGGAGGCTGATCTTCGAATCCATGCGCAACAAATGGCTCAGACTCAAGTACTTGTGTTATTCATGATTTAGATTCAACAGTATGCGAAACAAACGAGTTAGCATCAAATCCTAGCGATAGACATGATTTAGCTACAAATCAATGCGAAGTAGAAGGCTTATCTTCGAATCCATGCGAAACAAATGGTTTAGCTTCAATTATATGTGATATACATGATTTAGGTTCAAATGCATGTGAAACAAACGAGTTAGCTTCAAATCCATTCAAAACACATGATTTAGCTTCAAATTCATTCGAAATACATGGTTTTGCGTACTATTCATGGGAATCAAATGGTTCAGATCCAAATACTTGTGATATACATGATATAGCTTCAAATGCAGGCGAAACAAACGAGTCGGCTTCAAATCGATGCGAAACAGATGATTTAGCTTCAAATACTTGCGAATATAAGTGATATAGCTTCAAATGCAGGCGAAACAAACGAGTTAGATTTAAATCTATGCAAAAGACATGATTTACCTTCAAATCAATGCGAAGTAGAAGGCTCAGTTTGAAATCCATGCGTATCAACTTCTTTAGCTTCAAATACTTGTGATATGCGTGATTTTGCTTCGACTGTATGCGAAACAAACGAGTTAGCTTCAAATCCATGCAAAACACGCGATTTAGCTTCAAATTCATTCAAAAGACATGGTTTAACGTACTATTCATGGGAATCAAATGGTTCAGATTCAAATACTTGTGATATACAAGATATAGCTTGAAATGCAGGCGAAACAAACGAGTTAGCTTCAAATCCATGCGAAACACATGATTTAGCTTCAAATCAATGCGAAGTAGAAGGCTTAGCTTCAAATCCAAGCGAAACAAATTATTTAGCTTCAAATCAATGCGCAGTAGAAGGCTTAGCTTCAAATCCATGCGAATCAAACGGTTTAGCTTCAAATACTTGTAATATACTTGATTTATATTCAAGTGCATGCGAAACAAATGAGATAGCATCAAATACATGCGAAACATATGATTTAACATCAAATCAATGCGAAGTAGAAGGCATAGCTTCAAATCCATGGGAATAAAATGGATTAGCTTTAAATACTTGTGATATACTTGATCTATATTCAAGTGCATGCGAAACAAACGAGATAGCATCAAATCCATGCGAAACATATGATTTATCATCAAATCAATGCGAAGTAGAAGGCATAGCTTCAAATCCATGGGAATAAAATGGTTTAGCTTCAAATACTTGTGATATACATGATTAAGCTTCCACATCATGCGAAACAAACGAGTTAGCTTCAAATCCACGCGAAACACACTATTTAGCTTCAAATCAATGCGAAGTAGAAGGCTGAGCTTCAAATCCAAGCGACACACATGATTTATCTTCAAATCAATGCGAAGTAGAAGGCGTAGCTTCAAATCCATGCGAATCAAACGATTTAGCTTCAAATACTTGTGATATACTTGATTTATATTCAAGTGCATGCGAAACAAACGAGATAGCTTCAAATCCATGCGAAACACATGATTTAGATTCAAGTCAATGCGAAGTGGAAGACTGATCTTTGAATCAATGCGAAACAAATGGTTTAGCTTCAAATACTCGTGATATACATGATTTACCTTCAACACCATGCGAAACAAACGAGTCAGATTCAAATCCATGCGAAACACATGATTTAGCTTCAAATCAATGCGAAGAAGAAGGCTTATCTTCGAATCCATGCGAACAAATGGTTTAGCTTCAAATACTTGTGATATACATGATTTAGCTTCAACTGCATGCGAAACAAACGAGCTAGCCTCAAATCCATGCGAAACACGTGATTTAGCATCAAGTCAACGCGAAGTTGAAGGATTAGCGTCAAATCCATGCGAAACGAACGATTTAGCTTCACATACTTGTGAATAGATGTGATATAGCTTGAAATGCAGGCAAAACAAACGAGTTAGCTTCAAATCCATGCGAAACACATGATTTAGCTTCAAATCAATGCGAAGTAGAAGGCTTAGCTTCAAATCCATGCGAAACAAATGCTTCAGCTTCAAATACTTGTGATATATGTGATTTAGCTTCAACTGCATGCAAAACCAACGACTTAGCTTCAAATCCTTTCGAAACACATGATTTAGCTTCAAATTCATTCGAAACACATTGTTTAGCTTAATATTCATGTCAAACAAATGGTTCAGCTTCAAATACTTATGATACACATGATTTAGCTTCATCTGCATGCGAAACAAACGACTTAGCTCCAAATCCATGCGAAACACATGATTTAGCTTCAAATCAATGCGAAGTAGAAGGCTGATCTCCGAATCCACACGAAACAGATTGTTTAGATTCAAAAACGTGTGATATACATGATTTAGTTTCAACTGCATGCGAAACAAACGTGTTAGCTTCAAATACAAGCGAAACACATGATTCAGCATCAAATCAATGCGAAGTAGAAGGATTAGTTTCAAATCCATGCGAATCAAATGGTTTAGCTTCAAATACGTAAGATATACATGGTTTAGCTTCAAATGCAGGCGAAACAAACGAGTTATCTTCACATCCTTTCGAAACATATGTGCATGCGAAACAAACGACTTAGCTTCAAATCCATGCGAAACACATGATTTAGATTCAAATAAACCCGAAGTAGGAGGCAGATCTTCGAATCCATGCGAAACAAATGGCTCAGGCTCAAATACTTGTGTTATACTTGATTTAGCTTCAACTACATGCGAAACAAACAAGTTAGCTTCAAATCCAAGCGAAACACTTGATTTAGCTTCAAATTCATGCGAAGCACATGGTTTAGCTTGATATTCATGCGAAACAAATGGTTCAGATTCAAATACTTGTGATATACATGATTTCTCTTCAACTGCATGCGAAACAAACGAGTTAGCTTCAAATCCAAGCGAAACACATGATTAAGCTTCCAATCAATGCGAAGTAGAAGGCTTAGTTTCAAATCCATGCGGAACAAATGGTTCAGATTCAAATACTTGTGATATACATGATTTAGCTTCGACTGCATGCGAAACCAACGAGGCAGCTTCAAATCCATGCGAATCACATGATTTAGCTTCAAATTCATTCGAAACACATTGTTTAGCTTAATATACATGCCAAACAAATGGTTCAGTTTCAAATACTTATGATACACATGATTTAGCTTCATCTGCATGCGAAACAAACGACTTAGCTACAAATCCATGCGAAACACATGATTTAGCTTCAAATAAACCCGAAGTAGGAGGCTGATCGTCGAATCCATGCGAAACAAATGGCTCAGGCTCAAATACTTGTGTTATACTTGATTTAGCTACAACTGCATGCGAAACAAACAAGTTAGCTTCAAATCCAAGCGAAACACATGATTTAGCTTCAAATCAATGCGAAGTAGAAGGCTTAGCTTCAAATCTATCCGAAACAGATGATTTAGCTACAAATCAATGCGAAGTAGAAGACTTAGTTTCAAATCCATGCGAAACGAATAGTTTAGTTCCCAATACTTGTGATATACATGATTTACCTTCAAATGCAGGCGAAACAAACGAGTTAGCTTCAAATCCATGCGAAACACATGATTTAGTTTCAAATCAATGCGAAGTAGAAGACTTAGCTTCAAATACATGAGGAACATATGGATAGCTTCAAATCAATTGGAAGTAGAAGGCTTAGTTTCAAATCCATGCGAAACACATGGTTTAGCTTACTATTCATGCGAAATAAATGGTTTAGCATCAAAACTTTTGATATATATGATTCAGATTCAACTGCATTCAAAACAAACGCGTTAGCTTCAAATCCAAGCGAACCACATGATTTAGATTCAAATCAATGCGAAGTAGAAGGCTTATCATCAAATCCATGCGAAACAAACGGGTTAGCTTCAAACACTTGTGATATACATGATTTAGCTTCAACTGCATGCAAAACAAACGAGTAAGCTTCAAATCCTTGCGAAACACATGATTTAGCTTCAAATCTATGCGAAGCAGAAGTCTGATCTTGGAATCCATGCGAAACAAATGGTTTAGCTTCAAATAATTGTGATATACATGATTTAGATTCAACTGCATGCGAAACAAACGCGTTAGCTTCAAATCCAAAGGAACCACATGATTCAGCTTCAAATCAATGCGAAGCAGAAGTCTGATCTTCGAATCCATGCGAAACAAATGGTTTAGCTTCAAATAATTGTGATATACATGATTTAGCTTCAAATGCAGGCGAAACAAACGAGTTAGCTTCAAATCCGTGCGAAACACATGATTTAGTTTCAAATCAATGCGAAGTAGGAGACTTATCTTCAAATCCTTGCGAAACAATTCGTTTAGCTTCAAATACTTGTGATATTCATGATTTAACTTCAACTGAATGTGAAACAAACGAGTTAGCTTAAAATCCAAGCGAAACACATTATTTAGCTTCAAATCAATGTGAAGTAGAAGGCGTAGTTTCAAATCCATGCGAAACAAATTGTTTGGCTTCAAACAATTGTGATATACATGATTTAGCTTCAACTGCATGCGAAACAAACGAGCTAGCCTCAAATCCATGCGAAACACGTGATTTAGCATCAAGTCAACGCGGAGTTGAAGGATTAGCGTCAAATCCATGCGAAACGAACGATTTACCTTCACATACTTGTGAATAGAAGTGATATAGCTTGAAATGCAGGCGAAACAAACGAGTTAGCTTCAAATCCATGCGAAACACATGATTTAGCTTCAAATCAATGCGAAGTAGAAGGCTGAGCTTCAAATCCAAGCGACACACATGATTTGTGTTCAAATCAATGCGAAGTAGAAGGCGTAGCTTCAAGTCCATGCGAATCAAACGGTTTAGCTTCAAATACTTGTGATATACTTGATTTAGATTCAAGTGCGTGCGAAACAAACGAGTTAGCTTCAAATTCAAGCGAAACACATGATTTATCTTCAAATCAATGTGAAGTAGAAGGCTTAGCTTCAAATCCATGCAAAACAAATGGTTTAGCTTCAAACGCTTGTGATATACATGATTTAGCTTCAACAGCATGCGAAACAAACGCGTTTTCTTCAAATCCAAGCGAAACACATGATTTAGTTTCAAATCAATGCGAAGTAGAAGGCTTATCTTCGAATCCATGCGAAACAAATCGTTTAGCTTCAAATACTTGCGAATATAAGTGATATAGCTTCAAATGCAGCCGACACTAACGAGATAGCTTCAAATCCATGCAAAAGACATGATTTACCTTCAAATCAATGCGAAGTAGAAGGCTTAGTTTCAAATCCATGCGAATCGAGTTCTTTAGCTTCAAATACTTATGTTATACATGATTTAGCTTCAACTGCTTGGGAAGCAATCGAGTTAACTTCAAATCCATTCAAAACACATGATTTAGCTTCAAATTCATTCGAAACACTTGGTTTAGCTTAATATTCTTGCCAAACAAAAGGTTCAGCTTCAAATACGTATGATGTACATGATTTAGCTTCAACTGCATGCGAAAAAAACGAGTTAGCTTCAAATGCAAGCGAAACACATGATTTAGCCTCAAATCAATGCGAAGTAGAAGCCTTAGCTTCAAATCCGCGCGAATCAAAAGTTGTAGCTTCAAATACTTGTGATATTCATGATTCTGCCTCAAATCAATGCGAAATAGAAGGCTTAGCTTCAAATCCATGCGAAACGAAAAGTTAAGATTCTAATACTTGTGACATACATGACTTAGTTTCAACTGCATGCGAAACTAACGAGCTAGTTTCAAATACAAGCGAAACACACGATTCCGCTTCAAATCAGTGCGAAGCAGAAGTATGATCTTCGAATCCATGCGAAACAAATGGTTTAGCTTCAAATACTTGTGATATACATGATTTAGTTTCAACTGCATGCGAAAAAAACGAGTTAGCTTTAGATCCAAGCGAAACACATGATTTAGATTCAAATCAATGCGAAGTAAAGACTTAGCTTCAAATACATGAGAAACATATGGTTAGCTTCAAATCAATTGGAAGTAGAAGGCTTAGCTTCAAATCCAAGCGAAACACATGATTTAGTTTCAACTCAATGCGAAGTAGAAGGCTTAGCTTCAAATCCATGCGATACGAATGATTTGGCTTCAGATACTTGTGATATAAATGATTTAGATTCAACTGCATGTGAGACAAACGAGTTGGGTTCAAATCCATGCGAACACAGGATTTATATTCAAATGAATGCGAAGTAGAAGGCTAATCTTCGAATCCATGCGAAACAAATGGTTTAGCTTTAAATACTTGTGATATACTTGATTTAGGTTCAACAGCATGCGAAACATACCAGTTAGCTTCAAATCCATGCGAAACACATGATATAGTTTCAGATTAATGCGAAGCAGAAGGCTGATCTCCGAATCCATGCGAAACAAATGGCTCAGGCTCAAATACTTGTGTTATACACGATTTAGTTTCAACTGCATGCGACACAAACGAGTTAGCTTCAAATCCAAGCGAAACACATGATTTAGCTTCAAATCAATGCGAAGTAGGAGGCTTATCTTCGATCCCATGCGATACAAATGGTTTAGCTTCAAATACTTGCGATATACATGATTTAGCTTCAACTGCATGCGAAATAAACGAGTTAGCTTCAAATCCATGCGAAACACATGATTTAGCATCAAATCAATGCGAAGTAGGTGGGTTATCTTCAAATCCATGCGAAACAATTCGTTTAGCTTCAAATACTTGTGATATTCATGATTTAAATTCTACTGCATGCGAAACAGTCGTGTTAGCTTCAAATCCAAGCGAAAAACATAATTTAGCATCAAGTCAACGCGAAGTTGGAGGCTTAGTTTCAAATCCATGCTAAACAAATGATTTAGCTTCAAACAATTGTTTTATACATGATTTAGCATCAACTGCATGCGAAACAGATGGTTCAGCATCAAATACTTGTGATGAACATGATTTAGCTTAAACTGCATGCGAAACAAACGAGTTAGCTTCAAATCCAAGCGAAACATATGATTTAGCTTCAATTCAATACGAAGTAGAAGGCTTATCATCGAATCCATGCGAAACTAATGGTTCTGCTTCAAATACTTGTGATATACGTGATTTAGCTTCAAATGTTGGCGAAACAAACGTGTTAGCTTCAAATCCATGCGGAAAACATGATTTAGCTTCAAATCAATGCGAAGTAGAAGGCTTAGCTTCAAATCCAAGCGAAACAAATTATTTAGATTCAAATCAATCCGAAGTAGAAGGCGTGGCTTCAAATCCATGCGAAACAAATGGTTTAGCTTCAAATGCTTGTGATATACATAATTTAGCTTCAACTGCATGCAAAACAAACGAGTTAGCTTCAAATTCATTCGAAACACATGTTTTCGCTTAATAGTCATGGAAACAAATGGTTCAGCTTCAAATACTTGTGATATACATGATTTAGCTTCAACTGCATGCGAAACAAACGAGTTCGCTTCAAATCCAAGCGAAACACGTGATTTAGCCTCAAATCTATTGCGAAGTAGAAGGCTTAGCTTCAAATCCATGCGAATCAAATTGTTTAGCTTCAAATTCTAGTGATATACATGATTTAGCTTCAACTGCATGTGAAACGATCGTGTTAGTTTCAAATTCAAGAGAAACACATGATTCAGTTTCAATTCAATGCGAAGTAGAAGGCTTATCTTCGAATCCATGCGAAACAAATGGTTTAGCTTCAAATACTTGTAATATACATAATTTAGCTTCAACTGCATGCGACACAAACGTGTTCGCTTCAAATCCAAGCGAAACACATGATTTAGGTTCAAATCAATGGGTAGTAGAAGGCTGATCTTCGAATCCATGCGAAACAAATGGTTTAGCTTCAAATACTTGTGACATACTTGACTTAGCTTCAACTGCATGCGAAACAAACGAGTTCGCTTGAAATCCAAGCGAAACACATGATTTAGCTTCAAATCAATGCGAAGTAGAAGGGTTATCTTTGAATCCATGCGAAACACATGATTTAGCTTCAAATCAATGCGAAGTAGAAGGGTTATCTTCGAATCCATGCGAATCAAATGGTTTAGCTTCAAATTCTAGTGATATACATGATTTAGCTTCAACTGCATGTGAAACGATCGTGTTAGTTTCAAATTCAAGAGAAACACATGATTCAGTTTCAAATCCATGCGAAATAGAAGGCTGACCTTCGAATCCATGCGTAACAAATGGTTTAGCTGCAAATACTTGTGATATACATGATTTAGCTTCAACAGCATGCGAAACAAACGAGTTAGCTTCAAATCCATGCGAAACACATGAGTTAGCTTCAAATCAATGCGAAGTGGAAGGCTTATCTTCGTATCCATGCGAAACGAATAGTTTAGCTTCAAA
Organism: Megalopta genalis; assembly: GCF_051020955.1. NCBI lineage: Eukaryota > Metazoa > Arthropoda > Insecta > Hymenoptera > Halictidae > Megalopta > Megalopta genalis. Next base: position 525,013 of record NW_027476112.1, on the reverse strand, counting down.
TACTTGTGATACATTTGATTTAGCTTCAATAGCATGCGAAACAAACGAGTTATCTTCAAATACATGCCAAAAACATGATTTAGCTTCAAATCAATGCGAAGTAGGAAGCTTATTTTCGAATCCATGCCAAACAAATGGTTTAGCTTCAAATACTTGTGATATACATGATTTAGCTTCAACAGCAGGCGAAACAAACGAGTTAGCTTCAAATCCATGCGAAACACATGATTTAGCCTCAAATCAATGCTAATTAGAAGGGTGATCTTCGAATCCATGCGAAACATATGATATAGCTTCAAATAACTGTGATATACACGATTTAGCTTCAACAGCATGCGAAACAAACGAGTTAGATTCAAATCCATACGAAACACATGATTTAGCTTCAGATCAGTGCGAAGTAGAAGGGTTATCTTCGAATCCATGCGAAACAAATGGTTTAGCTGCAAATACTTGTGATATACATGATTTAGCTTCAACTGCATGCGAAACAAACGAGTTACCTTCAAATCCATGCGAAACACATGATTTAGCTTCAAATCATTGCGAAGTGGAAGGCTTATCTTCGAATCCATGCGAAACAAATGGTTTAGCTTCAAATACTTGTGATATACATGATTTAGCTTCAACAGCATGCGAAACAAACGAGTTTGATTCAAATCCATGCGAAACACATGATTTAGCATCTAATAAATGCGAAGTAGAATGGTTATCTTCGAATCCATGCGAAACATATGATATAGCTTCAAATACTTGTGATATACATGATTTAGCTTCAACAGCATGCGAAACAAACTAGTTACCTTCAAACCCATGCGAAACACATGATTTAGCTTCAAATCAATGCGAAGTAGGAGGCTTATCTTCGATCCCATGCGATACAAATGGTTTAGCTTCAAATACTTGTGATATACATGATTTAGCTTCAACAGCATGCGAAACAAACGAGTTAGCTTCAAATCCATGCGAAACACACGATTTATCATCAAATCAATGCGAAATAGAAGGCTGACCTTCGAATCCATGCGTAACAAATGGTTTAGCTGCAAATACTTGTGATATGCATGATTTAGCTTCAACAGCATGCGAAACAAACGAGTTAGCTTCAAATCCATGCGAAACACATGAGTTAGCTTCAAATCAATGCGAAGTGGAAGGCTTATCTTCGTATCCATGCGAAACGAATAGTTTAGCTTCAAATACTTGTGATACATTTGATTTAGCTTCAACAGCATGCGAAACAAACGAGTTATCTTCAAATACATGCGAAAAACATGATTTAGCTTCAAATCAATGCGAAGTAGGAAGCTTATCTTCGAATCCATGCCAAACAAATGGTTTAGCTTCTAATACTTGTGATATCCATGATTTAGCTTCAACAGCAGGCGAAACAAACGAGTTAGCTTCAAATCCATGCGAAACACATGATTTAGCCTCAAATCAATGCTAATTAGAAGGGTGATCTTCGAATCCATGCGAAACATATGATATAGCTTCAAATAACTGTGATATACACGATTTAGCTTCAACAGCATGCGAAACAAACGAGTTAGATTCAAATCCATACGAAACACATGATTTAGCTTCAGATCAGTGCGAAGTAGAAGGGTTATCATCGAATCCATGCGAAACAAATGGTTTAGCTGCAAATACTTGTGATATACATGATTTAGCTTCAACTGCATGCGAAACAAACGAGTTACCTTCAAATCCATGCGAAACACATGATTTAGCTTCAAATCATTGCGAAGTGGAAGGCTTATCTTCGAATCCATGCGAAACAAATGGTTTAGCTTCAAATACTTGTGATATACATGATTTAGCTACAACTGCATGCGAAACAAACGAGCTAGCTTAAAATCCATGTGAAACACATGATTTAGATTAAAATCAATGCGAAGTAGAAGGCTTACCTTCGAATCCATGCGAAACAAATGGTTTACCTTAAAATACTTGTGATATACATGATTTAGCTACAACTGCATGCGAAACAAACGAGTTAGCTTAAAATCCATGCGAAACACATGATTTAGCCTCAAATCAATGCTAATTAGAAGGGTGATCTTCGAATCCATGCGAAACATATGATATAGCTTCAAATAACTGTGATATACACGATTTAGCTTCAACAGCATGCGAAACAAACGAGTTAGATTCAAATCCATACGAAACACATGATTTAGCTTCAGATCAGTGCGAAGTAGAAGGGTTATCTTCGAATCCATGCGAAACAAATGGTTTAGCTGCAAATACTTGTGATATACATGATTTAGCTTCAACTGCATGCGAAACAAACGAGTTACCTTCAAATCCATGCGAAACACATGATTTAGCTTCAAATCATTGCGAAGTGGAAGGCTTATCTTCGAATCCATGCGAAACAAATGGTTTAGCTTCAAATACTTGTGATATACATGATTTAGCTTCAACAGCATGCGAAACAAACGAGTTTGATTCAAATCCATGCGAAACACATGATTTAGCATCTAATAAATGCGAAGTAGAATGGTTATCTTCGAATCCATGCGAAACATATGATATAGCTTCAAATACTTGTGATATACATGATTTAGCTTCAACAGCATGCGAAACAAACTAGTTACCTTCAAACCCATGCGAAACACATGATTTAGCTTCAAATCAATGCGAAGTAGGAGGCTTATCTTCGATCCCATGCGATACAAATGGTTTAGCTTCAAATACTTGTGATATACATGATTTAGCTTCAACAGCATGCGAAACAAACGAGTTAGCTTCAAATCCATGCGAAACACACGATTTATCATCAAATCAATGCGAAATAGAAGGCTGACCTTCGAATCCATGCGTAACAAATGGTTTAGCTGCAAATACTTGTGATATGCATGATTTAGCTTCAACAGCATGCGAAACAAACGAGTTAGCTTCAAATCCATGCGAAACACATGAGTTAGCTTCAAATCAATGCGAAGTGGAAGGCTTATCTTCGAATCCATGCGAAACAAATGGTTTAGCTTCAAATACTTGTGATATACATGATTTAGCTACAACTGCATGCGAAACAAACGAGCTAGCTTAAAATCCATGTGAAACACATGATTTAGATTAAAATCAATGCGATGTAGAAGGCTTACCTTCGAATCCATGCGAAACAAATGGTTTACCTTAAAATACTTGTGATATACATGATTTAGCTACAACTGCATGCGAAACAAACGAGTTAGCTTAAAATCCATGCGAAACACATGATTTAGCCTCAAATCAATGCTAATTAGAAGGGTGATCTTCGAATCCATGCGAAACATATGATATAGCTTCAAATAACTGTGATATACACGATTTAGCTTCAACAGCATGCGAAACAAACGAGTTAGATTCAAATCCATACGAAACACATGATTTAGCTTCAGATCAGTGCGAAGTAGAAGGGTTATCTTCGAATCCATGCGAAACAAATGGTTTAGCTGCAAATACTTGTGATATACATGATTTAGCTTCAACAGCATGCGAAACAAACGAGTTAGCTTCAAATCCATGCGAAACACATGAGTTAGCTTCAAATCAATGCGAAGTGGAAGGCTGATCTTCGAATCCACGAGAAACAAATGGTTTTGCTTCAAATACTTGTGATATACATGATTTAGCTTCAACAGCATGCGAAACAAACGAGTTTGATTCAAATCCATGCGAAACACATGATTTAGCATCTAATAAATGCGAAGTAGAATGGTTATCTTCGAATCCATGCGAAACAAATGGTTTAGCTTCAAATACTTGTGATATACATGATTTAGCTTCAACAGCATGAGAAACAAACGAGTTAGCTTCAAATCCATGCGAAACACATGATTTGGCTTTAAATCAATGCGAATTAGAAGGGTTATCTTGGAATCCATGCGAAACGTATGATATAGCTTCAAATACTTGTGATATACATGATTTAGTTTCAACTGCATGCGAAACAAACGAGTTACCTTTAAATCCATGCGAAAGACATGATTTCGCTCCAAATCAATGCTAAGTAGACAACTGATCTTTGAATCAATGCGAAACAAATGGTTTAGCTTCAAATACTTGTGATATACATGATTTAGCTTCAACAGCATGAGAAACAAACGAGTCAGCTTCAAATCCATGCGAAACACATGATTAAGCTTCAAATCAATGCGAAGTAGAAGGCTGATCTTCGAATCCATGCGAAACAAATGGTTTAGCTACAAATACTTGTGTATACACGATTTAGCTTCAACTGCATGCGAAACAAACGAGTTAGCTTCAAATCCATGCGAACACATGATTTAGCTTCAAATCAATGCGAAGTAGGAAGCTTATCTTCGAATCCATGCGAAACAAATGGTTTAGCTTCAAATACTTGTGATATACATGATTTAGCTGCAACAGCAGGCGAAACAAACGAGTTAGCTTCAAATCCATGCGAAACACATGATTTAGCCTCAAATCAATGCTAATTAGAAGGGTGATCTTCGAATCCATGCGAAACATATGATATAGCTTCAAATAACTGTGATATACATGATTTAGCTTCAACAGCATGCGAAACAAACGAGTTAGCTTCAAATCCATGCGAAACACACGATTTATCATCAAATCAATGCGAAGTAGAAGGCTGACCTTCGAATCCATGCGTAACAAATGGTTTAGCTGCAAATACTTGTGATATACATGATTTAGCTTCAATAGCATGCGAAACAAACGAGTTAGCTTCAAATCCATGCGAAACACATGAGTTAGCTTCAAATCAATGCGAAGTGGAAGGCTTATCTTCGTATCCATGCGAAACAAATGGTTTAGCTTCAAATACTTGTGATACACTTGATTTATCTTCAGCAGCATGCGAAACAAACGAGTTAGCTTCAAATCCATGCGAAACACACGATTTATCATCAAATCAATGCGAAGTAGAAGGCTGACCTTCGAATCCATGCGTAACAAATGGTTTAGCTGCAAATACTTGTGATATACATGATTTAGCTTCAACTGCATGCGAAACAAACGAGTTAGCTTCAAATCCATGCGAAACACATGAGTTAGCTTCAAATCAATGCGAAGTGGAAGGCTTATCTTCGTATCCATGCGAAACGAATAGTTTAGCTTCAAATACTTGTGATACATTTGATTTAGCTTCAACAGCATGCGAAACAAACGAGTTATCTTCAAATACATGCGAAACACATGATTTAGCTTCAAATCAATGCGAAGTAGAAGGCTGATCTTCGAATCCACGAGAAACAATGGTTTTGCTTCAAATACTTGTGATATACATGATTTAGCTTCAACTGCATGCGAAACAAACGAGCTAGCTTAAAATCCATGCGAAACACATGATTTAGCTTCAAATCAATGCGAAGTAGAAGGCTGATCTTCGAATCCATGCGAAACAAACGGTTTAGCTTAAAATACTTGTGATATACATGATTTAGCTACAACTGCGTGCGAAACAAACGAGTTAGCTTAAAATCCATGCGAAACACATGATTTAGCTTCAAATCAATGCGAAGTAGAAGGCTGATCTTCGAATCCATGCGTAACAATTGGTTTAGCTTCAAATACTTGTGATATACATGATTTAGCTTCAACTGCATGCGAAACAAACGAGTTTGCTTCAAATCCATGCGAAATACATGATTTAGCATCTAATAAATGCGAAGTAGAATGGTTATCTTCGAATCCATGCGAAACATATGATATAGCTTCAAATACTTGTGATATACATGATTTAGTTTCAACTGCATGAGAAACAAACGAGTTATCTTCAAATACATGCGAAAAACATGATTTAGAATCAAATCAATGCGAAGTAGAAGGCTGACCTTGGAATCCATGCGAAGCAAATGGTTTAGCATCAAATACTTGTGATACACGTGAGTTAGCTTCAACAGCATGCGAAACAAACGAGTTAGCTTCAAATCCATGCGAAACACAGGATTTAGCATCAAATCAATGAGAAGTGGAAGGCTTATCTTCGAATCCATGCGAAACAAATGGATCAGCTTCATATACTTGTGATATACATGATTTAGATTCAACAGCATGCGAAATGAACGAGTTAGATTCAAATCCATGCGAAACACATGATTTAGATTAAAATCAATGCGAGGTAGAAGGCTTATCTTCGAATCCATGCGAAACATATGATATAGCTTCAAATACTTGTGATATAGATGATTTAGCTTCAACAGCATGTGAAACAAACGAGTAAGATTCAAATCCATGCGAAACAAAAGATTTAGCTTGAAATCAATGCGAAGTAGATGGATTATCTTCGAATCCATGCGAAACAAATGGTTTAACTTCAAATACTTGTGATATACATGATTTAGCTTCAACAGCATGCGAAACAAACGAGTTAGATTCAAATCCATGCGAGACACATGATTTAGCTTCAAATCAATGCGAAGTGGAAGGCTTATCTTCGAATCCATGCGAAACAAATGGTTTAGCTTCAAATACTTGTGATATACATGATTCAGCTTCAACAGCATGCGAAACAAACGTGTTAGCTTCAAATCCACGCGAAACACATGATTTAGCATCTAATAATGCGAAGTAGAAGGCTGATCTTCGAATCCATGAGAAGCAAATGGTTTAGCTTCCAATACTTGTGATACACTTGATTTAGCTTCAACAGCATGCGAAACAAACGAGTTAGATTCAAATCCATGCGAAACACATGATTTAGATTAAAATCAATGCGAAGTAGAAGGCTTATCTTCGAATCCATGCGAAGCAAATGGTTTAGCTTCAAATACTTGTGATATACATGATTTAGCTTCAACTGCATGCGAAACAAACGAGTTAGCTACAAATCCATGCGAAACACATGATTTAGCTTCAAATCAATGCGAAGTAGAAGGCTGATCTTCGAATCCATGCGAAACAAACGGTTTAGCTTAAAATACTTGTGATATACATGATTTAGCTACAACTGCGTGCGAAACAAACGAGTTAGCTTAAAATCCATGCGAAACACATGATTTAGCTTCAAATCAATGCGAAGTAGAAGGCTGATCTTCGAATCCATGCGTAACAATTGGTTTAGCTTCAAATACTTGTGATATACATGATTTAGCTTCAACTGCATGCGAAACAAACGAGTTTGCTTCAAATCCATGCGAAATACATGATTTAGCATCTAATAAATGCGAAGTAGAATGGTTATCTTCGAATCCATGCGAAACATATGATATAGCTTCAAATACTTGTGATATACATGATTTAGTTTCAACTGCATGAGAAACAAACGAGTTATCTTCAAATACATGCGAAAAACATGATTTAGAATCAAATCAATGCGAAGTAGAAGGCTGACCTTGGAATCCATGCGAAGCAAATGGTTTAGCATCAAATACTTGTGATACACGTGAGTTAGCTTCAACAGCATGCGAAACAAACGAGTTAGCTTCAAATCCATGCGAAACACAGGATTTAGCATCAAATCAATGAGAAGTGGAAGGCTTATCTTCGAATCCATGCGAAACAAATGGATCAGCTTCATATACTTGTGATATACATGATTTAGATTCAACAGCATGCGAAATGAACGAGTTAGATTCAAATCCATGCGAAACACATGATTTAGATTAAAATCAATGCGAGGTAGAAGGCTTATCTTCGAATCCATGCGAAACATATGATATAGCTTCAAATACTTGTGATATAGATGATTTAGCTTCAACAGCATGTGAAACAAACGAGTAAGATTCAAATCCATGCGAAACAAAAGATTTAGCTTGAAATCAATGCGAAGTAGATGGATTATCTTCGAATCCATGCGAAACAAATGGTTTAACTTCAAATACTTGTGATATACATGATTTAGCTTCAACAGCATGCGAAACAAACGAGTTAGATTCAAATCCATGCGAGACACATGATTTAGCTTCAAATCAATGCGAAGTGGAAGGCTTATCTTCGAATCCATGCGAAACAAATGGTTTAGCTTCAAATACTTGTGATATACATGATTCAGCTTCAACAGCATGCGAAACAAACGTGTTAGCTTCAAATCCACGCGAAACACATGATTTAGCATCTAATAATGCGAAGTAGAAGGCTGATCTTCGAATCCATGAGAAGCAAATGGTTTAGCTTCCAATACTTGTGATACACTTGATTTAGCTTCAACAGCATGCGAAACAAACGAGTTAGATTCAAATCCATGCGAAACACATGATTTAGATTAAAATCAATGCGAACTAGAAGGCTTAGCTTCAAATCCGTGCAAATCAAATGGTTTAGCTTCAAATACTTGTGATATACATGATTTAGCTTCAACTGCATGCGAGACAATCGAGTTAGCTTCAAATACATGCGAAAAACATGATTTAGCTTCAAATCAATGCGAAGTAGGAAGCTTATCTTCGAATCCATGCCAAACAAATGGTTTAGCTTCAAATACTTGTGATATACATGATTTAGCTTCAACAGCAGGCGAAACAAACGAGTTAGCTTCAAATCCATGCGAAACACATGATTTAGCCTGAAATCAATGCTAATTAGAAGGGTGATCTTCGAATCCATGCGAAACATATGATATAGCTTCAAATAACTGTGATATACACGATTTAGCTTCAACAGCATGCGAAACAAACGAGTTAGATTCAAATCCATACGAAACACATGATTTAGCTTCAGGTCAGTGCGAAGTAGAAGGGTTATCATCGAATCCATGCGAAACAAATGGTTTAGCTGCAAATACTTGTGATATACATGATTTAGCTTCAACTGCATGCGAAACAAACGAGTTACCTTCAAATCCATGCGAAACACATGATTTAGCTTCAAATCATTGCGAAGTGGAAGGCTTATCTTCGAATCCATGCGAAACAAATGGTTTAGCTTCAAATACTTGTGATATACATGATTTAGCTACAACTGCATGCGAAACAAACGAGCTAGCTTAAAATCCATGTGAAACACATGATTTAGATTAAAATCAATGCGAAGTAGAAGGCTTACCTTCGAATCCATGCGAAACAAATGGTTTACCTTAAAATACTTGTGATATACATGATTTAGCTACAACTGCATGCGAAACAAACGAGTTAGCTTAAAATCCATGCGAAACACATGACTTAGCTTCAAATCAATGCGAAGTAGAAGGCTGATCTTCGAATCCATGCGTAACAAATGGTTTAGCTTCAAATACTTGTGATATACATGATTTAGCTTCAACAGCATGCGAAACAAACGAGTTTGATTCAAATCCATGCGAAACACATGATTTAGCATCTAATAAATGCGAAGTAGAATGGTTATCTTCGAATCCATGCGAAACATATGATATAGCTTCAAATACTTGTGATATACATGATTTAGCTTCAACAGCATGCGAAACAAACTAGTTACCTCCAAACCCATGCGAAACACATGATTTAGCTTCAAATAAATGCGAATTAGAAGGGTTATCTTGGAATCCATGCGAAACGTATGATATAGCTTCAAATACTTGTGATATACATGATTTAGATTCAACTGCATGCGAAACAAACGAGTTACCTTTAAATCCATGCGAAAGACATGATTTCGCTCCAAATCAATGCTAAGTAGACAACTGATCTTTGAATCAATGCGAAACAAATGGTTTAGCTTCAAATACTTGTGATATACATGATTTAACTTCAACAGCATGAGAAACAAACGAGTCAGCTTCAAATCCATGCGAAACACATGATTAAGCTTCAAATCAATGCGAAGTAGAAGGCTGATCTTCGAATCCATGCGAAACAAATGGTTTAGCTTCAAATACTTGTGTATACACGATTTAGCTTCAACTGCATGCGAAACAAACGAGTTAGCTTCAAATCCATGCGAACACATGATTTAGCTTCAAATCAATGCTAATTAGAAGGGTGATCTTCGAATCCATGCGAAACATATGATATAGCTTCAAATAACTGTGATATACATGATTTAGCTTCAACAGCATGCGAAACAAACGAGTTAGCTTCAAATCCATGCGAAACCCACGATTTATCATCAAATCAATGCGAAGTAGAAGGCTGACCTTCGAATCCATGCGTAACAAATGGTTTAGCTGCAAATACTTGTGATATACATGATTTAGCTTCAATAGCATGCGAAACAAACGAGTTAGCTTCAAATCCATGCGAAACATATGAGTTAGCTTCAAATCAATGCGAAGTGGAAGGCTTATCTTCGTATCCATGCGAAACAAATGGTTTAGCTTCAAATACTTGTGATACACTTGATTTATCTTCAACAGCATGCGAAACAAACGAGTTAGCTTCAAATCCATGCGAAACACACGATTTATCATCAAATCAATGCGAAGTAGAAGGCTGACCTTCGAATCGATGCGTAACAAATGGTTTAGCTGCAAATACTTGTGATATACATGATTTAGCTTCAACAGCATGCGAAACAAACGAGTTACCTTCAAACCCATGCGAAACACATGATTTAGCTTCAAATAAATGCGAATTAGAAGGGTTATCTTGGAATCCATGCGAAACGTATGATATAGCTTCAAATACTTGTGATATACATGATTTAGTTTCAACTGCATGCGAAACAAACGAGTTACCTTTAAATCCATGCGAAAGACATGATTTCACTCTAAATCAATGCTAAGTAGACAACTGATCTTTGAATCAATGCGAAACAAATGGTTTAGCTTCAAATACTTGTGATATACATGATTTAGCTTCAACAGCATGAGAAACAAACGAGTTAGCTTCAAATCCATGCGAAACACATGATTTGGCTTTAAATCAATGCGAATTAGATGGGTTATCTTGGAATCCATGCGAAACGTATGATATAGCTTCAAATACTTGTGATATACATGATTTAGTTTCAACTGCATGCGAAACAAACGAGTTACCTTTAAATCCATGCGAAAGACATGATTTCGCTCCAAATCAATGCTAAGTAGACAACTGATCTTTGAATCAATGCGAAACAAATGGTTTAGCTTCAAATACTTGTGATATACATGATTTAGCTTCAACAGCATGAGAAACAAACGAGTCAGCTTCAAATCCATGCGAAACACATGATTAAGCTTCAAATCAATGCGAAGTAGAAGGCTGATCTTCGAATCCATGCGAAACAAATGGTTTAGCTACAAATACTTGTGTATACACGATTTAGCTTCAACTGCATGCGAAACAAACGAGATAGCTTCAAATCCATGCGAACACATGATTTAGCTTCAAATCAATGCGAAGTAGGAAGCTTATCTTCGAATCCATGCGAAACAAATGGTTTAGCTTCAAATACTTGTGGTATACATGATTTAGCTGCAACAGCAGGCGAAACAAACGAGTTAGCTTCAAATCCATGCGAAACACATGATTTAGCCTCAAATCAATGCTAATTAGAAGGGTGATCTTCGAATCCATGCGAAACATATGATATAGCTTCAAATAACTGTGATATACATGATTTAGCTTCAACAGCATGCGAAACAAACGAGTTAGCTTCAAATCCATGCGAAACACACGATTTATCATCAAATCAATGCGAAGTAGAAGGCTGACCTTCGAATCCATGCGTAACAAATGGTTTGGCTGCAAATACTTGTGATATACATGATTTAGATTCAATAGCATGCGAAACAAACGAGTTAGCTTCAAATCCATGCGAAACACATGAGTTAGCTTCAAATCAATGCGAAGTGGAAGGCTTATCTTCGTATCCATGCGAAACAAATGGTTTAGCTTCAAATACTTGTGATACACTTGATTTATCTTCAGCAGCATGCGAAACAAACGAGTTAGCTTCAAATCCATGCGAAACACACGATTTATCATCAAATCAATGCGAAGTAGAAGGCTGACCTTCGAATCCATGCGTAACAAATGGTTTAGCTGCAAATACTTGTGATATACATGATTTAGCTTCAACAGCATGCGAAACAAACGAGTTAGCTTCAAATCCATGCGAAACACATGAGTTAGCTTCAAATCAATGCGAAGTGGAAGGCTTATCTTCGTATCCATGCGAAACGAATAGTTTAGCTTCAAATACTTGTGATACATTTGATTTAGCTTCAACAGCATGCGAAACAAACGAGTTATCTTCAAATACATGCGAAACACATGATTTAGCTTCAAATCAATGCGAAGTAGAAGGCTGATCTTCGAATCCACGAGAAACAATGGTTTTGCTTCAAATACTTGTGATATACATGATTTAGCTTCAACTGCATGCGAAACAAACGAGCGAGCTTAAAATCCATGCGAAACACATGATTTAGCTTCAAATCAATGCGAAGTAGAAGGCTGATCTTCGAATCCATGCGAAACAAACGGTTTAGCTTAAAATACTTGTGATATACATGATTTAGCTTCAACAGCATGTGAAACAAACGAGTAAGATTCAAATCCATGCGAAACAAAAGATTTAGCTTGAAATCAATGCGAAGTAGATGGATTATCTTCGAATACATGCGAAACAAATGGTTTAACTTCAAATACTTGTGATATACATGATTTAGCTTCAACAGCATGCGAAACAAACGAGTTAGATTCAAATCCATGCGAGACACATGATTTAGCTTCAAATCAATGCGAAGTGGAAGGCTTATCTTCGAATCCATGCGAAACAAATGGTTTAGCTTCAAATACTTGTGATATACATGATTCAGCTTCAACAGCATGCGAAACAAACGTGTTAGCTTCAAATCCACGCGAAACACATGATTTAGCATCTAATAATGCGAAGTAGAAGACTGATCTTCGAATCCATGAGAAGCAAATGGTTTAGCTTCCAATACTTGTGATACACTTGATTTAGCTTCAACAGCATGCGAAACAAACGAGTTACATTCAAATCCATGCGAAACACATGATTTAGATTAAAATCAATGCGAAGTAGAAGGCTTATCTTCGAATCCATGCGAAGCAAATGGTTTAGCTTCAAATACTTGTGATATACATGATTTAGCTTCAACTGCATGCGAAACAAACGAGTTAGCTACAAATCCATGCGAAACACATGATTTATCTTCAAATCAATGCGAACTAGAAGGCTTAGCTTCAAATCCGTGCAAATCAAATGGTTTAGCTTCAAATACTTGTGATATACATGATTTAGCTTCAACTGCATGCGAGACAAACGCGATAGCTTCAAATCCATCTGAAACAAATGATTTAGCTTGAAATCAATGCAAAGTAGAGGGCTTAGCTTCAAATCCATGCGAATCAAATGTTTTAGCTTCAAATACTTGTGATATACACGATTTAGCTTCAACAGAATGCGAAACAAACGAGTTAGCTTCAAATCCATGCGAAAAACATGATTTGACTTCAAATCAATGCGAAGTGGAAGGCTTATCTTCGAATCCATGCAAAACAAATGGTTTAGCTTCAGATACTTGTGATATACATGATTCTGCTTCAACTGCAAGCGTAACAAACGAGTTAGCTTTAAATCCATGCGAACCACATGATTTAGCATCAAATCAATGCGAAGTAGAAGGCTTGGCTTCAAATCCGCGCGAATCAAATGGTTTAGCTTCAAATACTTGTCATATACATGATTTACATTCAAAAGCAAGCGAAACAAACGCGATAGCTTCAAATCCATCTGAAACAAATGATTTAGCTTGAAATCAATGCGAAGTAGAGGGCTTAGCTTCAAATCCCAGCGAAAAAAATTAAATAGCTCCAAATCAATGCGAAGTAGAAGGCTTAGCTTCAAATCCATGCGAATCAAATGTTTTAGCTTCAAATACTTGTGATATACACGATTTAGCTTCAACAGAATGCGAAACAAACGAGTTAGCTTCAAATCCATGCGAAAAACATGATTTGACTTCAAATCAATGCGAAGTGGAAGGCTTATCTTCGAATCCATGCAAAACAAATGGTTTAGCTTCAGATACTTGTGATATACATGATTCTGCTTCAACTGCATGCGAATCAAACGAGTTATCTTCAAATCCGAGCGAAACACATGATTTAGCTTCAAATCAATGCGAAGTAGATGGATTATCTTCGAATCGATGCGAAACAAATGGTTCAGATTCAAATAATTGTGATATACATGATTTAGCTTCAACTGCATTCGAAACAAACGAGTTAGCTTCAAATCCATACGAAACATATGATTTAGCTGCAAATCAATGCGAAGTTCAGGGCTTATCTTCAAATCCATGCGAAACAAATCGTTTAGCTTCAAATACTTGTGATACACTTGATTTAGCTTCAACTGCTCGCGAAACAATCGAGTTAGCTTCAAATCCATGCGAAACACATGATTTAGCTTCAAATCAATGCGAAGTAGATGGATTATTTACGAATCCATGCGAAACAAATGGTTTAACTTCAAATACTTGTGATATACATGATTTAGCTTCAACAGCATGCGAAACAATCGAGTTAGCTTCAAATCCATGCGAAACACATGATTTCGCTTCAAATCAATGCGAAGTGGAAGGCTTATCTTCGAATCCATGCGAAACAAATGGTTTAACTTCAAATACTTGTGATATACATGATTTAGCTTCAACAGCATGCGAAACAAACGAGTTAGATTCAAATCCATGCGAAACACATGATTTAGATTAAAATCAATGCGAAGTAGAAGGCTTATCTTCGAATCCATGCGAAGCAAATGGTTTAGCTTCAAATACTTGTGATACACATGATTTAGCTTCAACTGCATGCGAAACAAACGAGTTAGCTACAAATCCATGCGAAACACGTGACTTAGCTTCAAATCAATGCGAATTAGAAGGGTTATCTTTGAATCCATGCGAAGCAAATGGTTTAGCTTCAAATACTTGTGATATACATGATTTCGCTTCAACTGCATGCGAAACAAACGTGTTAGCTTCAAGTCCAAGCGAAAAACATGATTTATCATCAAGTCAACGCGAAGTTGATGGCTTAGCTTCAAATCCATGCGAAACGAATGATTTAGCTTCACATACTTGTGAATATAAGTGATATAGCTTCAAATGCAGGCGAAACAAACGAGTCAGTTTCATGTCCATGCGAAACACATGATTTAGCACCTAATCAATGCGAAGTAGAAGGTTGACCTTCGAATCCATGCGAAGCAAATGGTTTAGCTTCAAATACTTGTGATACATTTGATTTAGCTTCAACAACATGCGAAACAAACGAGTTATCTTCAAATACATGCGATGCACATGATTTAGCTTCAAATCAATGCGAAGTAGATGGGTTATCTTCGAATCCAAGCGAAACAAATGGTTTACCTTGATACACCTGTGATATACATGATTTAGCTTCAGCTACATACGAAACAAACGAGTTAGCTTCAAATCCATGCGAAACAAAGGTTTTAGTTTCAAATCAATGCGAAGTAGAAGTCAGATCTTCAAAACCATGCGAAACAAATAATTTAGCTTCAAATACTTGTGATATACATGATTTAGCTTCAACTGCAAGCGTAACAAACGAGTTAGCTTTAAATCCATGCGAACCACATGATTTAGCCTCAAATCAATGCGAAGTAGAAGGCTTGGCTTCAAATCCGTGCGAATCAAATGGTTTTGCTTCAAATACTTGTCACATACATGATTTACATTCAAAAGCAAGCGAAACAAACGCGATAGCTTCAAATCCATCTGAAACAAATGATTTAGCTTGAAATCAATGCGAAGTAGAGGGCTTAGCTTCAAATCCCAGCGAAAAAAATTAAATAGCTCCAAATCAATGCGAAGTAGAAGGCTTAGCTTCAAATCCATGCGAATCAAATGTTTTAGCTTCAAATACTTGTGATATACACGATTTAGCTTCAACAGAATGCGAAACAAACGAGTTAGCTTCAAATCCATGCGAAAAACATGATTTGACTTCAAATCAATGCGAAGTGGAAGGCTTATCTTCGAATCCATGCAAAACAAATGGTTTAGCTTCAGATACTTGTGATATACATGATTCTGCTTCAACTGCATGCGAATCAAACGAGTTATCTTCAAATCCAAGCGAAACACATGATTTAGCTTCAAATCAATGCGAAGTAGATGGATTATCTTCGAATCGATGCGAAACAAATGGTTCAGATTCAAATAATTGTGATATACATGATTTAGCTTCAACTGCATTCGAAACAAACGAGTTAGCTTCAAATCCATACGAAACACATGATTTAGCTGCAAATCAATGCGAAGTTCAGGGCTTATCTTCAAATCCATGCGAAACAAATCATTTAGCTTCAAATACTTGTGATACACTTGATTTAGCTTCAACTGCTCGCGAAACAATCGAGTTAGCTTCAAATCCATGCGAAACACATGATTTAGCTTCAAATCAATGCGAAGTAGATGGATTATCTACGAATCCATGCGAAACAAATGGTTTAACTTCAAATACTTGTGATATACATGATTTAGCTTCAACAGCATGCGAAACAATCGAGTTAGCTTCAAATCCATGCGAAACACATGATTTCGCTTCAAATCAATGCGAAGTGGAAGGCTTATCTTCGAATCCATGCGAAACAAATGGTTTAACTTCAAATACTTGTGATATACATGATTTAGCTTCAACAGCATGCGAAACAAACGAGTTAGATTCAAATCCATGCGAAACACATGATTTAGATTAAAATCAATGCGAAGTAGAAGGCTTATCTTCGAATCCATGCGAAGCAAATGGTTTAGCTTCAAATACTTGTGATATACATGATTTAGCTTCAACTGCATGCGAAACAAACGAGTTAGCTACAAATCCATGCGAAACACGTGACTTAGCTTCAAATCAATGCGAATTAGAAGGGTTATCTTGGAATCCATGCGAAACAAATGGTTTAGCTTCAAATACTTGTGATATACATGATTTCGCTTCAACTGCATGCGAAACAAACGTGTTAGCTTCAAGTCCAAGCGAAAAACATGATTTATCATCAAGTCAACGCGAAGTTGATGGCTTAGCTTCAAATCCATGCGAAACGAATGATTTAGCTTCACATACTTGAGAATATAAGTGATATAGGTTCAAATGGAGGCGAAACAAACGAGTTAGCTTCAAACCCATGCGAAACACATGATTTAGCATCTAATCAATGCGAAGTAGAAGGCTGATCTCCGCAATCCATGCGAAGCAAATGGTTTAGCCTCATATACTTGTGATATACATGATTTAGCGTCAACACCATGCGAAACAAACGAGTTAGCTTCAAATCCATGCGAAACACATGATTTAGCATCAAATCAATGCTAAGTAGAAGGCTGATCTTCGAATCCATGCGAAGCAAATGGTTTAGCTTCAAATACTTGTGATATACATGATTTAGCTTCAACTGCATGCGAAACAAACGAGTTAGCTACAAATCCATGCGAAACACATGATTTATCTTCAAATCAATGCGAACTAGAAGGCTTAGCAGCAAATCCGTGCAAATCAAATGGTTTAGCTACAAATACTTGTGATATACATGATTTAGCTTCAACTGCATGCGAAACAATCGAGTTAGCTTCAACTCCAAGCGAAAATCATGATTTAGCATCAAGTCAACGTGAAGTTGATGGCTTAGCTTCAAATCCATGCGATACGAATGATTTAGCTTCACATACTTGTGAATATAAGTGATATAGCTTCAAATGCAGGCGAAACAAACGAGTTAGTTTCAAGTCCATGCGAAACACATGATTTAGCACCTAATCAATGCGAAGTAGAAGGTTGACCTTCGAATCCATGCGAAGCAAATGGTTTAGCTTCAAATACTTGTGATACATTTGATTTAGCTTCAAGAACATGCCAAACAAATGGTATAGCTTCAAATACTTGTGATATACATGATTTAGCTTCAACTGCAAGCGTAACAAACGAGTTAGCTTTAAATCCATGCGAACCACATGATTTAGCCTCAAATCAATGCGAAGTAGAAGGCTTGGCTTCAAATCCGTGCGAATCAAATGGTTTAGCTACAAATACTTGTGGTATACTTGTTTTAGATTCAATTGCATGCGAAACAATCGAGTTAGCTTCAAATCCATGCGAAACACATGATTTAGATTAAAATCAATGCGAAGTAGAAGGCTTATCTTCGAAACCATGCGAAGCAAATGGTTTAGCTTCAAATACTTGTGATATACATGATTTAGCTTCAACTGCATGCGAAACAAACGAGTTAGCTACAAATCCATGCGAAACACGTGACTTAGCTTCAAATCAATGCGAATTAGAAGGGTTATCTTGGAATCCATGCGAAACAAATGGTTTAGCTTCAAATACTTGTGATATACATGATTTCGCTTCAACTGCATGCGAAACAAACGTGTTAGCTTCAAGTCCAAGCGAAAAACATGATTTATCATCAAGTCAACGCGAAGTTGATGGCTTAGCTTCAAATCCATGCGAAACGAATGATTTAGCTTCACATACTTGTGAATATAAGTGATATAGCTTCAAATGCAGGCGAAACAAACGAGTCAGTTTCATGTCCATGCGAAACACATGATTTAGCACCTAATCAATGCGAAGTAGAAGGTTGACCTTCGAATCCATGCGAAGCAAATGGTTTAGCTTCAAATACTTGTGACACATTTGATTTAGCTTCAACAACATGCGAAACAAACGAGTTAGCTTCAAATCCATGCGAAACACATGATTTCGCTTCAAATCAATGCGAAGTGGAAGGCTTATCTTCGAATCCATGCGAAACAAATGGTTTAACTTCAAATACTTGTGATATACATGATTTAGCTTCAACAGCATGCGAAACAAACGAGTTAGATTCAAATCCATGCGAAACACATGATTTAGATTAAAATCAATGCGAAGTAGAAGGCTTATCTTCGAATCCATGCGAAGCAAATGGTTTAGCTTCAAATACTTGTGATATACATGATTTAGCTTCAACTGCATGCGAAACAAACGAGTTAGCTACAAATCCATGCGAAACACGTGACTTAGCTTCAAATCAATGCGAATTAGAAGGGTTATCTTGGAATCCATGCGAAACAAATGGTTTAGCTTCAAATACTTGTGATATACATGATTTCGCTTCAACTGCATGCGAAACAAACGTGTTAGCTTCAAGTCCAAGCGAAAAACATGATTTATCATCAAGTCAACGCGAAGTTGATGGCTTAGCTTCAAATCCATGCGAAACGAATGATTTAGCTTCACATACTTGAGAATATAAGTGATATAGGTTCAAATGGAGGCGAAACAAACGAGTTAGCTTCAAACCCATGCGAAACACATGATTTAGCATCTAATCAATGCGAAGTAGAAGGCTGATCTCCGCAATCCATGCGAAGCAAATGGTTTAGCCTCATATACTTGTGATATACATGATTTAGCGTCAACACCATGCGAAACAAACGAGTTAGCTTCAAATCCATGCGAAACACATGATTTAGCATCAAATCAATGCTAAGTAGAAGGCTGATCTTCGAATCCATGCGAAGCAAATGGTTTAGCTTCAAATACTTGTGATATACATGATTTAGCTTCAACTGCATGCGAAACAAACGAGTTAGCTACAAATCCATGCGAAACACATGATTTATCTTCAAATCAATGCGAACTAGAAGGCTTAGCAGCAAATCCGTGAAAATCAAATGGTTTAGCTACAAATACTTGTGATATACATGATTTAGCTTCAACTGCATGCGAAACAATCGAGTTAGCTTCAACTCCAAGCGAAAATCATGATTTAGCATCAAGTCAACGTGAAGTTGATGGCTTAGCTTCAAATCCATGCGATACGAATGATTTAGCTTCACATACTTGTGAATATAAGTGATATAGCTTCAAATGCAGGCGAAACAAACGAGTTAGTTTCAAGTCCATGCGAAACACATGATTTAGCACCTAATCAATGCGAAGTAGAAGGTTGACCTTCGAATCCATGCGAAGCAAATGGTTTAGCTTCAAATACTTGTGATACATTTGATTTAGCTTCAAGAACATGCCAAACAAATGGTATAGCTTCAAATACTTGTGATATACATGATTTAGCTTCAACTGCAAGCGTAACAAACGAGTTAGCTTTAAATCCATGCGAACCACATGATTTAGCCTCAAATCAATGCGAAGTAGAAGGCTTGGCTTCAAATCCGTGCGAATCAAATGGTTTAGCTACAAATACTTGTGGTATACTTGTTTTAGATTCAATTGCATGCGAAACAATCGAGTTAGCTTCAAATCCATGCGAAACACATGATTTAGATTAAAATCAATGCGAAGTAGAAGGCTTATCTTCGAAACCATGCGAAGCAAATGGTTTAGCTTCAAATACTTGTGATATACATGATTTAGCTTCAACTGCATGCGAAACAAACGAGTTAGCTACAAATCCATGCGAAACACGTGACTTAGCTTCAAATCAATGCGAATTAGAAGGGTTATCTTGGAATCCATGCGAAACAAATGGTTTAGCTTCAAATACTTGTGATATACATGATTTCGCTTCAACTGCATGCGAAACAAACGTGTTAGCTTCAAGTCCAAGCGAAAAACATGATTTATCATCAAGTCAACGCGAAGTTGATGGCTTAGCTTCAAATCCATGCGAAACGAATGATTTAGCTTCACATACTTGTGAATATAAGTGATATAGCTTCAAATGCAGGCGAAACAAACGAGTCAGTTTCATGTCCATGCGAAACACATGATTTAGCACCTAATCAATGCGAAGTAGAAGGTTGACCTTCGAATCCATGCGAAGCAAATGGTTTAGCTTCAAATACTTGTGACACATTTGATTTAGCTTCAACAACATGCGAAACAAACGAGTTAGCTTCAAATCCATGCGAAACAAAGGTTTTAGTTTCAAATCAATGCGAAGTAGAAGTCAGATCTTCAAAACCATGCGAAACAAATGATTTAGCTTCAAATACTTGTGATATACATGATTTAGCTTCAACTGCAAGCGTAACAAACGAGTTAGCTTTAAATCCATGCGAACCACATGATTTAGCCTCAAATCAATGCGAAGTAGAAGGCTTGGCTTCAAATCCGTGCGAATCAAATGGTTTAGCTTCAAATACTTGTCACATACATGATTTACATTCAAAAGCAAGCGAAACAAACGCGATAGCTTCAAATCCATCTGAAACAAATGATTTAGCTTGAAATCAATGCGAAGTAGAGGGCTTAGCTTCAAATCCCAGCGAAAAAAATTAAATAGCTCCAAATCAATGCGAAGTAGAAGGCTTAGCTTCAAATCCATGCGAATCAAATGTTTTAGCTTCAAATACTTGTGATATACACGATTTAGCTTCAACAGAATGCGAAACAAACGAGTTAGCTTCAAACCCATGCGAAAAACATGATTTGACTTCAAATTAATGCGAAGTGGAAGGCTTATCTTCGAATCCATGCAAAACAAATGGTTTAGCTTCAGATACTTGTGATATACATGATTCTGCTTCAACTGCATGCGAATCAAACGAGTTATCTTCAAATCCAAGCGAAACACATGATTTAGCTTCAAATCAATGCGAAGTAGATGGATTATCTTCGAATCGATGCGAAACAAATGGTTCAGATTCAAATAATTGTGATATACATGATTTAGCTTCAACTGCATTCGAAACAAACGAGTTAGCTTCAAATCCATACGAAACACATGATTTAGCTGCAAATCAATGCGAAGTTCAGGGCTTATCTTCAAATCCATGCGAAACAAATCGTTTAGCTTCAAATACTTGTGATACACTTGATTTAGCTTCAACTGCTCGCGAAACAATCGAGTTAGCTTCAAATCCATGCGAAACACATGATTTAGCTTCAAATCAATGCGAAGTAGATGGATTATCTACGAATCCATGCGAAACAAATGGTTTAACTTCAAATACTTGTGATATACATGATTTAGCTTCAACAGCATGCGAAACAATCGAGTTAGCTTCAAATCCATGCGAAACACATGATTTCGCTTCAAATCAATGCGAAGTGGAAGGCTTATCTTCGAATCCATGCGAAACAAATGGTTTAACTTCAAATACTTGTGATATACATGATTTAGCTTCAACAGCATGCGAAACAAACGAGTTAGATTCAAATCCATGCGAAACACATGATTTAGATTAAAATCAATGCGAAGTAGAAGGCTTATCTTCGAATCCATGCGAAGCTAATGGTTTAGCTTCAAATACTTGTGATATACATGATTTAGCTTCAACTGCATGCGAAACAAACGAGTTAGCTACAAATCCATGCGAAACACGTGACTTAGCTTCAAATCAATGCGAATTAGAAGGGTTATCTTGGAATCCATGCGAAACAAATGGTTTAGCTTCAAATACTTGTGATATACATGATTTCGCTTCAACTGCATGCGAAACAAACGTGTTAGCTTCAAGTCCAGGCGAAAAACATGATTTATCATCAAGTCAACGCGAAGTTGATGGCTTAGCTTCAAATCCATGCGAAACGAATGATTTAGCTTCACATACTTGAGAATATAAGTGATATAGGTTCAAATGGAGGCGAAACAAACGAGTTAGCTTCAAACCCATGCGAAACACATGATTTAGCATCTAATCAATGCGAAGTAGAAGGCTGATCTCCGCAATCCATGCGAAGCAAATGGTTTAGCCTCATATACTTGTGATATACATGATTTAGCGTCAACACCATGCGAAACAAACGAGTTAGCTTCAAATCCATGCGAAACACATGATTTAGCATCAAATCAATGCTAAGTAGAAGGCTGATCTTCGAATCCATGCGAAGCAAATGGTTTAGCTTCAAATACTTGTGATATACATGATTTAGCTTCAACTGCATGCGAAACAAACGAGTTAGCTACAAATCCATGCGAAACACATGATTTATCTTCAAATCAATGCGAACTAGAAGGCTTAGCAGCAAATCCGTGCAAATCAAATGGTTTAGCTACAAATACTTGTGATATACATGATTTAGCTTCAACTGCATGCGAAACAATCGAGTTAGCTTCAACTCCAAGCGAAAATCATGATTTAGCATCAAGTCAACGTGAAGTTGATGGCTTAGCTTCAAATCCATGCGATACGAATGATTTAGCTTCACATACTTGTGAATATAAGTGATATAGCTTCAAATGCAGGCGAAACAAACGAGTTAGTTTCAAGTCCATGCGAAACACATGATTTAGCACCTAATCAATGCGAAGTAGAAGGTTGACCTTCGAATCCATGCGAAGCAAATGGTTTAGCTTCAAATACTTGTGATACATTTGATTTAGCTTCAAGAACATGCGAAACAAATGGTATAGCTTCAAATACTTGTGATATACATGATTTAGCTTCAACTGCAAGCGTAACAAACGAGTTAGCTTTAAATCCATGCGAACCACATGATTTAGCCTCAAATCAATGCGAAGTAGAAGGCTTGGCTTCAAATCCGTGCGAATCAAATGGTTTAGCTACAAATACTTGTGGTATACTTGTTTTAGATTCAATTGCATGCGAAACAATCGAGTTAGCTTCAAATCCATGCGAAACACATGATTTCGCTTCAAATCAATGCGAAGTGGAAGGCTTATCTTCGAATCCATGCGAAACAAATGGTTTAACTTCAAATACTTGTGATATACATGATTAAGCTTCAACAGCATCCGAAACAAACGAGTTAGATTCAAATCCATGCGAAACACATGATTTAGATTAAAATCAATGCGAAGTAGAAGGCTTATCTTCGAATCCATGCGAAGCAAATGGTTTAGCTTCAAATACTTGTGATATACATGATTTAGCTTCAACTGCATGCGAAACAAACGAGTTAGCTACAAATCCATGCGAAACACGTGACTTAGCTTCAAATCAATGCGAATTAGAAGGGTTATCTTGGAATCCATGCGAAACAAATGGTTTAGCTTCAAATACTTGTGATATACATGATTTCGCTTCAACTGCATGCGAAACAAACGTGTTAGCTTCAAGTCCAAGCGAAAAACATGATTTATCATCAAGTCAACGCGAAGTTGATGGCTTAGCTTCAAATCCATGCGAAACGAATGATTTAGCTTCACATACTTGTGAATATTAGTGATATAGCTTCAAATGCAGGCGAAACAAACGAGTCAGTTTCATGTCCATGCGAAACACATGATTTAGCACCTAATCAATGCGAAGTAGAAGGTTGACCTTCGAATCCATGCGAAGCAAATGGTTTAGCTTCAAATACTTGTGATACATTTGATTTAGCTTCAACAACATGCGAAACAAACGAGTTATCTTCAAATACATGCGATGCACATGATTTAGCTTCAAATCAATGCGAAGTAGATGGGTTATCTTCGAATCCAAGCGAAACAAATGGTTTACCTTGATACACCTGTGATATACATGATTTAGCTTCAGCTACATACGAAACAAACGAGTTAGCTTCAAATCCATGCGAAACAAAGGTTTTAGTTTCAAATCAATGCGAAGTAGAAGTCAGATCTTCAAAACCATGCGAAACAAATGATTTAGCTTCAAATACTTGTGATATACATGATTTAGCTTCAACTGCAAGCGTAACAAACGAGTTAGCTTTAAATCCATGCGAACCACATGATTTAGCCTCAAATCAATGCGAAGTAGAAGGCTTGGCTTCAAATCCGTGCGAATCAAATGGTTTAGCTTCAAATACTTGTCACATACATGATTTACATTCAAAAGCAAGCGAAACAAACGCGATAGCTTCAAATCCATCTGAAACAAATGATTTAGCTTGAAATCAATGCGAAGTAGAGGGCTTAGCTTCAAATCCCAGCGAAAAAAATTAAATAGCTCCAAATCAATGCGAAGTAGAAGGCTTAGCTTCAAATCCATGCGAATCAAATGTTTTAGCTTCAAATACTTGTGATATACACGATTTAGCTTCAACAGAATGCGAAACAAACGAGTTAGCTTCAAATCCATGCGAAAAACATGATTTGACTTCAAATCAATGCGAAGTGGAAGGCTTATCTTCGAATCCATGCAAAACAAATGGTTTAGCTTCAGATACTTGTGATATACATGATTCTGCTTCAACTGCATGCGAATCAAACGAGTTATCTTCAAATCCATGCGAAACACATGATTTAGCTTCAAATCAATGCGAAGTAGATGGATTATCTACGAATCCATGCGAAACAAATGGTTTAACTTCAAATACTTGTGATATACATGATTTAGCTTCAACAGCATGCGAAACAATCGAGTTAGCTTCAAATCCATGCGAAACACATGATTTCGCTTCAAATCAATGCGAAGTGGAAGGCTTATCTTCGAATCCATGCGAAACAAATGGTTTAACTTCAAATACTTGTGATATACATGATTTAGCTTCAACAGCATGCGAAACAAACGAGTTAGATTCAAATCCATGCGAAACACATGATTTAGATTAAAATCAATGCGAAGTAGAAGGCTTATCTTCGAATCTATGCGAAGCAAATGGTTTAGCTTCAAATACTTGTGATATACATGATTTAGCTTCAACTGCATGCGAAACAAACGAGTTAGCTACAAATCCATGCGAAACACGTGACTTAGCTTCAAATCAATGCGAATTAGAAGGGTTATCTTGGAATCCATGCGAAACAAATGGTTTAGCTTCAAATACTTGTGATATACATGATTTCGCTTCAACTGCATGCGAAACAAACGTGTTAGCTTCAAGTCCAAGCGAAAAACATGATTTATCATCAAGTTAACGCGAAGTTGATGGCTTAGCTTCAAATCCATGCGAAACGAATGATTTAGCTTCACATACTTGAGAATATAAGTGATATAGGTTCAAATGGAGGCGAAACAAACGAGTTAGCTTCAAACCCATGCGAAACACATGATTTAGCATCTAATCAATGCGAAGTAGAAGGCTGATCTCCGCAATCCATGCGAAGCAAATGGTTTAGCCTCATATACTTGTGATATACATGATTTAGCGTCAACACCATGCGAAACAAACGAGTTAGCTTCAAATCCATGCGAAACACATGATTTAGCATCAAATCAATGCTAAGTAGAAGGCTGATCTTCGAATCCATGCGAAGCAAATGGTTTAGCTTCAAATACTTGTGATATACATGATTTAGCTTCAACTGCATGCGAAACAAACGAGTTAGCTACAAATCCATGCGAAACACATGATTTATCTTCAAATCAATGCGAACTAGAAGGCTTAGCAGCAAATCCGTGCAAATCAAATGGTTTAGCTACAAATACTTGTGATATACATGATTTAGCTTCAACTGCATGCGAAACAATCCAGTTAGCTTCAACTCCAAGCGAAAATCATGATTTAGCATCAAGTCAACGTGAAGTTGATGGCTTAGCTTCAAATCCATGCGATACGAATGATTTAGCTTCACATACTTGTGAATATAAGTGATATAGCTTCAAATGCAGGCGAAACAAACGAGTTAGTTTCAAGTCCATGCGAAACACATGATTTAGCACCTAATCAATGCGAAGTAGAAGGTTGACCTTCGAATCCATGCGAAGCAAATGGTTTAGCTTCAAATACTTGTGATACATTTGATTTAGCTTCAAGAACATGCGAAACAAATGGTATAGCTTCAAATACTTGTGATATACATGATTTAGCTTCAACTGCAAGCGTAACAAACGAGTTAGCTTTAAATCCATGCGAACCACATGATTTAGCCTCAAATCAATGCGAAGTAGAAGGCTTGGCTTCAAATCCGTGCGAATCAAATGGTTTAGCTACAAATACTTGTGGTATACTTGTTTTAGATTCAATTGCATGCGAAACAAACGAGTTACCTTTAAATCCATGCGAAAGACATGATTTCGCTCCAAATCAATGCGAAGTAGACGACTGATCTTCGAATCCATGCGAAATGAATAGTTTAGCTTCAAATACTTGTGATGGACATGATACAGCTTCAACTGCATGCGAAACAAACGAGTTAGATTCAAATCCATGCGAAACGAATGATTTAGCTTCACATACTTGAGAATATAAGTGATATAGGTTCAAATGGAGGAGAAACAAACGAGTTAGCTTCAAACCCATGCGAAACACATGATTAAGCATCTAATCAATGCGAAGTAGAAGGCTGATCTCCGCAATCCATGCGAAGCAAATGGTTTGGCCTCATATACTTGTGATATACATGATTTAGCGTCAACACCATGCGAAACAAACGAGTTAGCTTCAAATCCATGCGAAACACATGATTTAGCATCAAATCAATGCGAAGTAGAAGGCTGATCTTCGAATCGATGCGAAACAAATGGTTTAGATTCAAATACTTGTGATATACATGATTTGGCTTCAACTGCATGCGAAACAAACGAGTTAGCTTCAAATCCATACGAAGCACATGATTTAGCTGCAAATCAATACGAAGTTGAGGGCTTATCTTCAAATCCATGCGAAACAAATCGTTTAGCTTCAAATACTTGTGATATACATGATTTGGCTTCATCAGCATGCGAAACAAACGAGTTAGCTTCAAATCCATGCGAAACACATGATTTAGCTTCAAATCAATGCGAATTAGAGGGGTTATATTCGAATCCATGCGAAACATATGATATAGCTTCAAATACTTGTGATATACATGATTTAGCTTCAACAGCATGCGAAACAAACGAGTTAGCTTCAAATCCATGCGAAACACATGATTTAGCATCTAATCAATGCGAAGTAGAAGGGTTATCTTCGAATCCATGCCAAACAAATGGTATAGCTGCAACTACTTGTGATATACATGATTTAGCTTCAACAGCATGCGAAA
Source organism: Megalopta genalis (assembly GCF_051020955.1). Classification (NCBI taxonomy): domain Eukaryota; kingdom Metazoa; phylum Arthropoda; class Insecta; order Hymenoptera; family Halictidae; genus Megalopta; species Megalopta genalis. The sequence goes on along the minus strand of NW_027476112.1, from coordinate 497,395 downwards.
CAAACGACTTAACTTCAAAACCATGCGAAACACATGAGTTAGCTTCGAATCAATGCGAAGTGGAAGGCTTATCTTCGAATCCATGCGAAACAAATGGTTTAGCTTCAAATACTTGTCATATACAAGATTTAGCTACAACTGCATGCGAAACAAACGAATTAGCTTAAAATCCATGCGAAACACATGATTTAGATTAAAATCAATGCGAAGTAGAAGGCTTATCTTCGAATCCATGCGAAACAAATGGTTTAGCATAAAATACTTGTGATATACATGATTTAGCTACAACTGCATGCGAAACAAACGAGTTAGCTTAAAATCCATGCGAAACACATGATTGAGCTTCAAATCAATGTGAAGTAGGAAGCTGATCTTCGAATCCATGCGATGCAAATGGTTTAGCTTCAAATACTTTTGATACACTTGATTTAGCTTCAACAGCATGCGAAACAAACGAGTTAGCTTCGAATCCATGCGAAACACATGATTTAGCTTCAAATCAATGCGAAGTAGGAGGCTTATTTTCGAATCCATGCGATACAAATGGTTTAGCATCAAATACTTGTGATATACATGATTTAGCTTCAACAGCATGCGAAACAAGCGAGTTAGCTTCAAATCAATGCGAAACACAGGATTTAGCATCAAATCAATGCGAAGTGGAAGGATTATCTTCGAATCCATGCGAAACATATGATATAGCTTCAAATACTTGTTATATACATGATTTAGCTTCAACAGCATGCGAAACAAACGAGTTAGCTTAAAATCCATGCGAAACACATGATTTAGATTAAAATCAATGCGAAGTAGAAGGCTTATCTTCGAATACATGCGAAACAAATGATATAGCTTCAAATACTTGTGATATACATGATTTAGTTTCAACAGCATGCGAAACAAACGAGTTAGATTCAAATCCATGAGAAACACATAATTTAGCTTCAAATCAATGCGAAGTAGGAGGCTTATCTTCGAATCCATGCGAAACAAATGGTTTAGCTTCAAATACTTGTGATATACGTGATTTAGCTTCAACAGAATGCGAAACAAACGAGTTAGCTTCAAATCCATGCGAAACGAATGATTTAGATACACATACTTGAGAATATAAGTGCTATAGCTTCAAATGCAGGCGAAACAAACGAGTTAGCTTCAAACCCATGCGAATCGAATGATTTAGCATCTAATCAATGAGAAGTAGAAGGCCGATCTTCGCAATCCATGCGAAGCATATAGTTTAGCTTCAAATACTTGTGATACACTTGATTTAGCTTCAACTGCATGCGAAACAAACGAGTTAGCTTCAAATCCATGCGAAACACATGATTTAGCATCTAATCAATGCGAAGTAGAAGGCTGATCTTCGAATCCATGCGAAGCAAATTGTTTAGCTTCAAATATTTGTGATACACTTGATTTAGATTCAACAGCATGCGAAATGAACGAGTCAGCTTCAAATCCATGAGAAACACATGATTTTGCTTCAAATCAATGCGAAGTAGGTGGCTTATCTTCGATTCCATGCGACACAAATGGTTTAGCTTCAAATACTTGTGATATACATGATTTAGCTTCAACAGTATGCGAAACAAACGAGTTAGCTTCAAATCCTTGCGAAACAAATGATTTAGCATCAAATCAATGCGAAGTAGAAGGCTGATCTTCGAATCCATGCGATACAAATGGTTTAGCTTCAAATACTTGTGATATACATGATTTAGCTTCAACAGCATGCGAAACAAACGAGTTATCTTCAAATCAATGCGAAACGCATGATTTAGCATCAAATCAATGCGAAGTAGAAGGCTGATCTTCGAATCCATGCGAAGCAAATGGTTTAGCTTCAAATACTTGTGATATACATGATTTAGCTTCAACAGCATGCAAAAGTAACGAGTTAGCTTCAAATCCATGCGAAACACATGAATTAGCTTCAAATCAATGCGAATTAGAGGGGTTATCTTGGAATCCATGCGAAACGTATGATATAGCTTCAAATACTTGTGATATACATGATTTAGTTTCAACCGCATGCGAAACAAATGGTTTAGCTTCAAATACTTGTGATACACTTGATTTAGCTTCAACAGCATGCGAACCAAACGAGTTAGCTTCAAATCAATGCGAACACATGATTTAGCTTCAAATCAATGCGAAGTATGAGGCTTATCTTCGAATCCATGCGAAACAAATGATTTAGCTTCAAATACTTGTGATATAAATGATTTAGCTTCAACAGCATGCGAAACAAACGAGTTAGCTTCAAGTCCAAGCGAAAAACATGATTTATCATCAAGTCAACGCGAAGTTGACGGCTTAGCTCCAAATCCATGCGAAACGAATGATTTAGCTTCACATACTTGAGAATAATTGATATAGCTTCAAATGCAGGTGAAACAAACGAGTTAGCTTCAAACCCATGCGAAACAGATGTTTTAGCATCTAATCAATGCGAAGTAGGAGGCTGATCTTCGAATCCATGCGAAGCAAATTGTTATCTTCAAATACTTGTGATACACTTGAGTTAGCTTCAACAGCATGCGAAATAAACGAGTCAGCTTCAAATCCATGAGAAACACATGATTTTGCTTCAAATCAATGCGAAGTAGGTGGCTTATCTTCGATTCCATGCGATACAAATGGTTTAGCTTCAAATACTTGTTATATACATGATTTAGCTTCAACAGCATGCGAAACAAACGAGTTAGCTTCAAATCCTTGCAAAACAAATGATTTAGCATCAAATCAATGCGAAGTAGTAGGCTGATCTTCGAATCCATGCGATAGAAATAGTTTAGCTTCAAATATTGTGATATACATGATTTAGCTTCAACAGCATGCGAAACAAACGAGTTAGCTTCAAATCTGTGCGAAACAAATGATTTAGCATCAAATCAATGCGAAGTAGAAGGCTGATCTTCGAATCCATGCGAAGCAAATGGCTTAGCTTCAAATACTTGTGATATACATGATTTAGCTTCAACAGCATGCGAAAGTAACGAGTTAGCTTCAAATCCATGCGAAACACATGAATTAGCTTCAAATCAATACGAATTAGAAGGGTTATCTTGGAATCCATGCGAAACGTATGATATAGCTTCAAATACTTGTGATATACATGATTTAGTTTCAACCGCATGCGAAACAAATGGTTTAGCTTCAAAATACTTGTGATACACTTGATTTAGCTTCAACAGCATGCGAACCAAACGAGTTAGCTTCAAATCCATGCGAACACATGATTTAGCTTCAAATCAATGCGAAGTAGGAGGCTTATCTTCGAATCCATGCGAAACAAATGGTTTAGCTTCTAATACTTGTGATATACATGATTTACCTTCATCAGCATGCGAAACAAACGAGTTAACTTCAAGTCCAAGCGAAAAACATGATTTATCATCAAGTCAACGCGAAGTTGACGGCTTAGCTTCAAATCCATGCGAAACGAATGATTTAGATACACATACTTGAGAATATAAGTGCTATAGCTTCAAATGCAGGCGAAACAAACGAGTTAGCTTCAAACCCATGCGAAACGAATGTTTTAGCATCTAATCAATGAGAAGTAGAAGGCTGATCTTCGCAATCCATGCGAAGCATATGGTTTAGCTTCAAATACTTGTGATACACTTGATTTAGCTTCAACTGCATGCGAAACAAACGAGTTAGCTTCAAATCCATGCGAACACATGATTTAGCTTCAAATCAATGCGATGTGGAAGGCTAATCTTCGAATCCATGCGAAACAAACGATTTAGCTTCAAATACTTGTGATATACATGATTTAGCATCCCACAGCATGCGAAACAAACGAGTTAGCTTCAAGTCCAAGCGAAAAATATGATTTATCATCAAGTCAACGCAAAGTTGACGGCTTAGCTTCAAATCCATGCGAAACGAATGATTTAGCTTCACGTACTTGAGAATATAAGTGATATAGCTTCAAATGCAGGTGAAACAAACGAGTTAGCTGCAAACCCATGCGAAACACATGTTTTAGCATCTAATCAATGCGAAGTAGAAGGCTGATCTTCGAATCCATGCGAAGCAAATTGTTATCTCCAAATACTTGTGATACACTTGATTTAGCTTCAACAGCATGCGAAATAATCGAGTCAGCTTCAAATCCATGAGAAACACATGATTTTGCTTCAAATCAATGCGAAGTAGGTGGCTTATATTCGATTCCATACGATACAAAAGGTTTAGCTGCAAATACTTGTGATATACATGATTTAGCTTCAACTGCATACGATAAAAAAGAGTTAGCTTCAAATCCATGCGAAACATATGATTCAACTTCAAATCAATGCGAAGTAGAAGGCTGATCTTCGAATCCGCTCGAAACAAATGGTTTAGCTGCAATTACTTGTGAAATACATGATTCAGCTTCAACTGCATGCGAAACAATCGTGTTAGCTTCAAATCCATGCGAAACACATGATTTAGATTAAAATCAATGCGAAGTAGAAGGCTTATCTTCGAAATCATGCGAAACAAATGGATTAGCTTCATATACTTGTGATATACATGATTTAGCTTCAACAGCATGCGAAATAAACGAGTTAGATTCAAATCCTTGCAAAACACATGATTTAGCTTCAAATCAATGCGAAGAAGAAGGGTTATCTTCGAATCCATGCGAAACGAAAAGATTAGCTTCAAATACTTGTGATATTCATGATTCAGATTCAACTGCATGCGAAACAAACGAGTTAGCTTCAAATCCATGCGAAACACATGATTTAGATTCAAATCAATGCGAATTAGAAGGGTTATCTTCGAATCCATGTGAAACTAATGGATTAGCTTCATATACTTGTGATATACATGATTTAGCTTCAACAGCATGCGAAATAAACGAGTTAGCTTCAAATCCATGCGAAACACATGATTCAGCTTCAAATCAATGCGAAGTAGGAGGCTTACCTTCGATCCCATGCGATACAAATGGTTTAGCTTCAAATACTTGTGATATACATGATTTAGCTTCAACTGCATGCGAAACAAACGAGTTAGCTTCAAATCCATTCGAAACACATGATTTAGCATCAAATCAATGCTAAGTAGAAGGCTGATCTTCGAATCCATGCGTAACAAATGGTTTAGCTTAAAATACTTGTGATATACATGATTTAGCTTCAACAGCATGCGAAACAAAGGAGTTAGCTTCAAATCCATGCGAAACACATGATTTAGCTTCAAATCAATACGAATTAGAAGGGTTGTCTTGGAATCCATGCGAAACGTATGATATAGCTTCAAATACTTGTGATAATCATGATTTAGCTTCAACAGCATGCGAAAAAAACGAGTTAGCTTCAAAACCAAGCGAAACACATGATTTAGCCTCAAATCAATGCGAAGTAGAAGGCTTAGCTTCGAATTAATGCGAAACAAATGGTTTAGCTTCAAATACTTGTGATATATATGATTTAGCTTCTACAGCATGCGAAACAAACGAGTTAGCTTCAAATCCATGCGAAACACATGATTTAGATTAAAATCAATGCGAAGTAGAAGGCTTATCTTGGAATCCATGCGAAACAAATGGTTTAGCTTCAAATAATTGTGATATACATGATTTAGCTTCAACTGCATGCGAAACAAACGAATTAGCTTAAAATCCATACGAAACACATGATTTAGCTTCAAATCAATGCGAAGTAGAAGGGTTATCTTCGTATCCATGCGATACAAATAGTTTAGCTTCAAATACTTGTGATATACACGATTTAGCTTCAACAGCATGCGAAACAAACGAGCTAGCTTCAAATCCATGCGAAACACACGATTTAGCATCAAATCAATGCGAAGTAGATGGCTTATCTTGGAATCCATGCGAAACAAATGGTTTAGCTTCAAATACTTGTGATATATATGATTTACCTTCAACTGCTAGCGAAAAAAACGAGTTAGCTTCAAATCAAAGCGAAACACATGATTTAGACTCAAATCAATGCGAAGTAGAAGGCTTAGCTTCGAATAAATGCGAAACAAATGGTTTAGCTTCAAATACTTGTGATATACATGATTTAGCTTCAACAGCATGCAAAACAAACGAGAAAGCTTCAAATCCATGCGAAACACATGATTTAGCATCAAATCAATGCGATGTAGATGGCTGATTTTCGAACCATGCGAAACACATGATTTAGCATCAAATCAATGCGATGTAGATGGCTGATCTTCGAATCCATGCGTAACAAATGGTTTAGATTCAAATACTTGTGATGTACATGATTTAGCTTCATCAGCATGCGAAACAAACGAGTTAGCTCCAAATCCATGCGAAACACATGATTTAGCTTCAAATCAATGCGAAGTAGGAGGCTTATCTTCGATCCCATGCGATACAAATAGTTTAGCTTCAAATACTTGTGATATACACGATTTAGCTTCAACAGCATGCGAAACAAACGAGCTAGCTTCAAATCCATGCGAAACACATGATTTAGCATCAAATCAATGCGAAGTAGAAGGCTTATCTTGGAATCCATGCGAAACAAATGGTTTAGCTTCAAATACTTGTGATATACATGATTCAGCTTCAACTGCATGCGAAACAAACGAGCTGGATTCAAATCCATGCGAAACACATGATTTAGCTTCAAATCAAAGTGAATTAGAAGGGTTGTCTTGGAATCCATGCGAAACGTATGATATAGCTTCAAATACTTGTGATATACATGATTTAGCTTCAACAGCATGCGAAAAAAACGAGTTAGCTTCAAAACCAAGCGAAACACATGATTTAGCCTCAAATCAATGCGAAGTAGAAGGCTTAGCTTCGAATAAATGCGAAACAAATGGTTTAGCTTCAAATACTTGTGATATATATGATTTAGCTTCAACAGCATGCGAAACAAACGAGTTAGCTTCAAATCCATGCGAAACACATGATTTAGCTTCAAATCAATGCGAAGTAGGAGGCTTAATTTCGATCCCATGCGATACAAATGGTTTAGCTTCAAATACTTGTGATATACATGATTTAGCTTCAACAGCATGCGAAATAAACGAGTTAGATTCAAATCCATGCAAAACACATGATTTAGCTTCAAATCAATGCGAAGAAGAAGGGTTATCTTCGAATCCATGCGAAACGAATAGATTAGCTTCAAATACTCGTGATATTCATGATTCAGATTCAACTGCATGCGAAACAAACGAGTTAGCTTCAAATCCATGCGAAACACATGATTTAGCTTCAAATCAATGTGAATTAGAAGGGTTATCTTCGAATCCATGCGAAACAAATGGATTAGCTTCATATACTTGTGATATACATGATTTAGCTTCAACAGCATGCGAAACAAACGAGTTAGCTTCAAATCCATGCGAAACACATGATTTATCTTCAAATCAATGCGAAGTAGAAAGCTTAGCTTCAAAACCATGGGAATCAAATGGTTTAGCTTCAAATACTTGTGATAAGCATGATTTAGCTTCAACTACTAGCGAAAAAAACGAGTTAGCTTCAAATCCAAGCGAAACACATGATTTAGCTTCAAATCAATGCGAAGTAGAAGGCTTATCTTCGAATCCATGCGAAACAAATGGATTAGCTTCTTATACTTGTGATATACATGAGTCAGCTTCAACTGCATGTGAAACAAACGAGTTAGCTTCAAATCCATGCGAAACACATAATTTAGATTGAAATCAATGCGAAGTAGAAGGCTTATCTTCGAATCCATGCGAAACAAATGGTTTAGCTTCAAATACTTGTGATATACACGATTAAGCTTCAACTGCATGCGAAACAAACGAGTTAGCTTATAATCCATACGAAACACATGATTTAGCTTCAAATCAATGCGAAGTAGAAGGGTTATCTTCGTATCCATGCGAAACAAATGGTTTAGCTTCACATACTTGTGATATACATGATTTAGCTTCAACAGCATGCGAAATAAACGAGTTAGATTCAAATCCATGCAAAACACATGATTTAGCTTCAAATCAATGCGAAGAAGAAGGGTTATCTTCGAATCCATGCGAAACGAATAGATTAGCTTCAAATACTTGTGATATTCATGATTCAGATTCAACTGCATGCGAAACAAACGAGTTAGCTTCAAAACCAAGCGAAACACATGATTTAGCCTCAAATCAATGCTAAGTAGAAGGCTTAGCTTCGAATAAATGCGAAACAAATGGTTTAGCTTCAAATACTTGTGATATATATGATTTAGCTTCAACAGCATGCGAAACAAACGAGTTAGCTTCAAGTCCATGCGAAACACATGATTTAGCTTCAAATCAATGCGAAGTAGGAGGCTTACCTTCGATCCCATGCGATACAAATGGTTTAGCTTCAAATACTTGTGATATACATGATTTAGCTTCAACTGCATGCGAAACAAACGTGTTAGCTTCAAATCCATGCGAAACACATGATTTAGCATCAAATCAATGCGATGTGGAAGGCTTATCTTCGAATCCATGCGAAACGAATAGTTTAGCTTCAAATACTTGTGATATACATGATTCAGCTTCAACTGCATGCGAAACAAACGAGTTAGCTTCAAATCCATGCGAAACACATGATTCAGCTTCAAATCAATGCGAATTAGAAGGGTTGTCTTGGAATCCATGCGAAACGTATGATATAGCTTCAAATACTTGTGATATACATGATTTAGCTTCAACAGCATGCGAAAAAAACGAGTTAGCTTCAAAACCAAGCGAAACACATGTTTTACCCTCAAATCAATGAGAAGTAGAAGGCTTAGCTTCGAATAAATGCGAAACAAATGGTTTAGCTTCAAATACTTGTGATATATATGATTTAGCTTCAACAGCATGCGAAACAAACGAGTTAGCTTCAACTCCATGCGAAGCACATGATTTAGCTCCAAATCAATGCGAAGTAGGATGCTTATCTTCGATCCCATGCGATACAAATGGTTTAGCTTCAAATACTTGTGATATACATGATTTAGCTTCAACAGCATGCGAAACAAACGAGTTAGCTTCAAATCCATGCGAAACACATGATTTAGCATCAAATCAATGCGAAGTAGAAGGCTGATCTTCGAATCCATGCGTAACAAATGGTTTAGCTGCAAATACTTGTGATATACATGATTTAGCTTCAACTGCATGCGAAACACATGATTTAGATTAAAATCAATGCGAAGTAGAAGGCTTACCTTCGAATCCATGCGAAACAAATGGATTAGCTTCATATACTTGTGATATACATGATTTAGCTTCAACAGCATGCGAAATAAACGAGTTAGCTTCAAATCCATGCGAAACACATGATTTAGCTTCAAATCAATGCGAATTAGAAGGGTTGTCTTGGAATCCATGCGAAACGTATGATATAGCTTCAAATACTTGTGATATACATGATTTAGCTTCAACAGCATGCGAAAAAAACGAGTTAGCTTCAAAACCAAGCGAAACACATGATTTAGCTTCAAATCAATGCGAAGTAGGAGGCTTATCTTCGATCCCATGCGATACAAATGGTTTAGCTTCAAATACTTGTGATATACATGATTTAGCTTCAACAGCATGCGAAACAAACGAGTTAGCTTCAAATCCATGCGAAACACATGATTTATCTTCAAATCAATGCGAAGTAGAAAGCTTAGCTTCAAAACCATGGGAATCAAATAGTTTAGCTTCAAATACTTGTGATAAGCATGATTTAGCTTCAACTACTAGCGAAAAAAACGAGTTAGCTTCAAATCCAAGCGAAACACATGATTTAGCTTCAAATCAATGCGAAGTAGAAGGCTTATCTTCGAATCCATGCGAAACAAATGGATTAGCTTCTTATACTTGTGATATACATGAGTCAGCTTCAACTGCATGTGAAACAAACGAGTTAGCTTCAAATCCATGCGAAACACATGATTTAGATTAAAATCAATGCGAAGTAGAAGGCTTATCTTCGAATCCATGCGAAACAAATGGTTTAGCTTCAAATACTTGTGATATACACGATTAAGCTTCAACTGCATGTGAAACAAACGAGTTAGCTTATAATCCATACGAAACACATGATTTAGCTTCAAATCAATGCGAAGTAGAAGGGTTATCTTCGTATCCATGCGAAACAAATGGTTTAGCTTCACATACTTGTGATATACATGATTTAGCTTCAACAGCATGCGAAACAAACGAGTAAGCTTCAAATCCATGCGAAACACATGATTTAGCATCAAATCAATGCGATGTAGATGGCTGATCTTCGAATCCATGCGTAACAAATGGTTTAGATTCAAATACTTGTGATGTACATGATTTAGCTTCAACAGCATGCGAAACAAACGAGTTAGCTTCTAATCCATGCGAAACACATGATTTAGCTTCAAATCAATGCGAATTAGAAGGGTTATCTTGGAATCCATGCGAAACGTATGATATAGCTTCAAATACTTGTGATATACATGATTTAGCTTCAACAGCATGCGAAACAAACGAGTTAGCTCCAAATCCATGCGAAACACATGATTTAGCTTCAAATCAATGCGAAGTAGGAGGCTTATCTTCGATCCCATGCGATACAAATAGTTTAGCTTCAAATACTTGTGATATACATGATTTAGCTTCAACAGCATGCGAAACAAACGAGCTAGCTTCAAATCCATGCGAAACACATGATTTAGCATGAAATCAATGCGAAGTAGAAGGCTTATCTTCGAATCCATGCGAAACAAATGGTTTAGCTTCAAATACTTGTGATATACATGATTTAGCTTCAACAGCATGCGAAAAAAACGAGTTAGCTTCAAAACCAAGCGAAACACATGATTTAGCTTCAAATCAATGCGAAGTAGGAGGCTTATCTTCGATCCCATGCGATACAAATGGTTTAGCTTCAAATACTTGTGATATACATGATTTAGCTTCAACAGCATGCGAAACAAACGAGTTAGCTTCAAAACCAAGCGAAACACATGATTTAGCTTCAAATCAATGCGAAGTAGGAGGCTTATCTTCGATCCCATGCGATACAAATGGTTTAGCTTCAAATACTTGTGATATACATGATTTAGCTTCAACAGCATGCGAAACAAACGAGTTAGCTTCAAATCCATGCGAAACACATGATTTATCTTCAAATCAATGCGAAGTAGAAAGCTTAGCTTCAAAACCATGGGAATCAAATGGTTTAGCTTCAAATACTTGTGATAAGCATGATTTAGCTTCAACTACTAGCGAAAAAAACGAGTTAGCTTCAAATCCAAGCGAAACACATGATTTAGCTTCAAATCAATGCGAAGTAGAAGGCTTATCTTCGAATCCATGCGAAACAAATGGATTAGCTTCTTGTACTTGTGATATACATGAGTCAGCTTCAACTGCATGTGAAACAAACGAGTTAGCTTCAAATCCATGCGAAACACATGATTTAGATTAAAATCAATGCGAAGTAGAAGGCTTATCTTCGAATCCATGCGAAACAAATGGTTTAGCTTCAAATACTTGTGATATACACGATTAAGCTTCAACTGCATGTGAAACAAACGAGTTAGCTTCAAATCCATGCGAAACACATGATTTAGCATCAAATCAATGCGATGTAGATGGCTGATCTTCGAATCCATGCGTAACAAATGGTTTAGCTGCAAATACTTGTGATATACATGATTTAGCTTCAACTGCATGCGAAACACATGATTTAGATTAAAATCAATGCGAAGTAGAAGGCTTATCTTCGAATCCATGCGTAACAAATGGTTTAGCTGCAAATACTTGTGATATACATGATTTAGCTTCAACTGCATGCGAAACAAACGAGTTAGCTTCAAATCCGTGCGAAACACATGATTTAGATTAAAATCAATGCTAAGTAGAAGGCTGATCTTCGAATCCATGCGTAACAAATGGTTTAGCTTAAAATACTTGTGATATACATGATTTAGCTTCAACAGCATGCAAAACAAACGAGTTAGCTTCAAATCCATGCGAAACACATGATTTAGCATCAAATCAATGCGAAGTAGAAGGGTTATCTTCGTATCCATGCGAAACAAATGGTTTAGCTTCACATACTTGTGATATACATGATTTAGCTTCAACAGCATGCGAAACAAACGAGTAAGCTTCAAATCCATGCGAAACACATGATTTAGCATCAAATCAATGCGATGTAGATGGCTGATCTTCGAATCCATGCGTAACAAATGGTTTAGATTCAAATACTTGTGATGTACATGATTTAGCTTCAACAGCATGCGAAACAAACGAGTTAGCTTCTAATCCATGCGAAACACATGATTTAGCTTCAAATCAATGCGAATTAGAAGGGTTGTCTTGGAATCCATGCGAAACGTATGATATAGCTTCAAATACTTGTGATATACATGATTTAGCTTCAACAGTATGCGAAAAAAACGAGTTAGCTTCAAAACCAAGCGAAACACATGATTTAGCCTCAAATCAATGCGAAGTAGAAGGCTTAGCTTCGAATAAATGCGAAACAAATGGTTTAGCTTCAAATACTTGTGATATATATGATTTAGCTTCAACAGCATGCGAAACAAACGAGTTAGCTTCAAATCCATGCGAAACACATGATTTAGCTTCAAATCAATGCGAAGTAGGAGGCTTATCTTCGATCCCATGCGATACAAATAGTTTAGCTTCAAATACTTGTGATATACATGATTTAGCTTCAACTGCATGCGAAACACATGATTTAGATTAAAATCAATGCGAAGTAGAAGGCTTATCTTCGAATCCATGCGTAACAAATGGTTTAGATTCAAATACTTGTGATGTACATGATTTAGCTTCAACAGCATGCGAAACAAACGAGTTAGCTTCAAATCCATGCGAAACACATGATTTAGCTTCAAATCAATGCGAAGTAGAAGGGTTATCTTGGAATCCATGCGAAACGTATGATATAGCTTCAAATACTTGTGATATACATGATTTAGCTTCAACAGCATGCGAAACAAACGAGTTAGCTCCAAATCCATGCGAAACACATGATTTAGCTTCAAATCAATGCGAAGTAGGAGGCTTATCTTCGAATCCATGCGAAACAAATGGTTTAGCTTCAAATACTTGTGATATACATGATTTAGCTACAACTGCATGCGAAAAAAACGAGTTAGCTTCAAAACCAAGCGAAACACAAGATTTAGCCTCAAATCAATGCGAAGTAGAAGGCTTAGCTTCGAATAAATGCGAAACAACTGGTTTAGCTTCAAATACTTGTGATATATATGATTTAGCTTCAACTGCATGCGAAACAAACGAGTTAGCTCCAAATCCATGCGAAACACATGATTTAGCTTCAAATCAATGCGAAGTAGGAGGCTTATCTTCGATCCCATGCGATACAAATAGTTTAGCTTCAAATACTTGTGATATACATGATTTAGCTTCAACTGCATGCGAAACACATGATTTAGATTAAAATCAATGCGAAGTAGAAGGCTTATTTTCGAATCCATGCGAAACAAATGGTTTAGCTTCATATACTTGTGATATACATGATTTAGCTTCAACAGCATGCGAAATAAACGAGTTAGATTCAAATCCATGCAAAACACATGATTTAGATTCAAATCAATGCGAAGAAGAAGGGTTATCTTCGAATCCATGCGAAAAGAATAGATTAGCTTCAAATACTTGTGATATTCATGATTCAGATTCAACTGCATGCGAAACAAACGAGTTAGCTTCAAATCCATGCGAAACACATGATTTAGCTTCAAATCAATGCGAATTAGAAGGGTTATCTTCGAATCCATGCGAAACAAATGGATTAGCTTCATATACTTGTGATATACATGATTTAGCTTCAACTGCATGCGAAACAAACGAGTTAGCTTCAAATCCATGCGAAACACATGATTTAGCTTCAAATCAATGCGAATTAGAAGGGTTATCTTCGAATCCATGCGAAACAAATGGATTAGCTTCATATACTTGTGATATACATGATTTAGCTTCAACAGCATGCGAAATAAACGAGTTAGCTTCAAATCCATGCGAAACACATGATTTAGCTTCAAATCAATGCGAAGTAGGAGGCTTTCCTTCGATCCCATGCGACACAAATGGTTTAGCTTCAAATACTTGTGATATACATGATTTAGCTTCAACTGCATGCGAAACAAACGAGTTAGCTTCAAATCCATGCGAAACACATGATTTAGCATCAAATCAATGCGAAGTAGGAGGCTTACCTTCGATCCCATGCGATACAAATGGTTTAGCTTCAAATACTTGTGATATACATGATTTAGCTTCAACTGCATGCGAAACAAACGAGTTAGCTTCAAATCCATGCGAAACACATAATTTAGCATCAAATCAATGCTAAGTAGAAGGCTGATCTTCGAATCCATGCGTAACAAATGGTTTAGCTTAAAATACTTGTGATATACATGATTTAGCTTCAACAGCATGCGAAACAAACGAGTTAGCTTCAAATCCATGCGAAACACATGATTTAGCTTCAAATCAATAGGAATTAGAAGGGTTGTCTTGGAATCCATGCGAAACGTATGATATAGCTTCAAATACTTGTGATATTCATGATTTAGCTTCAACAGCATGCGAAAAAAACGAGTTAGCTTCAAAACCAAGCGAAACACATGATTTAGCCTCAAATCAATGCGAAGTAGAAGGCTTAGCTTCGAATAAATGCGAAAAAAATGGTTTAGCTTGAAATACTTGTGATATACATGATTTAGCTACAACTGCATGCGAAAAAAACGAGTTAGCTTCAAAACCAAGCGAAACACAAGATTTAGCCTCAAATCAATGCGAAGTAGAAGGCTTAGCTTCGAATAAATGCGAAACAACTGGTTTAGCTTCAAATACTTGTGATATATATGATTTAGCTTCAACTGCATGCGAAACAAACGAGTTAGCTCCAAATCCATGCGAAACACATGATTTAGCTTCAAATCAATGCGAAGTAGGAGGCTTATCTTCGATCCCATGCGATACAAATAGTTTAGCTTCAAATACTTGTGATATACATGATTTAGCTTCAACTGCATGCGAAACACATGATTTAGATTAAAATCAATGCGAAGTAGAAGGCTTATCTTCGAATCCATGCGAAACAAATGGATTAGCTTCATATACTTGTGATATACATGATTTAGATTCAACAGCATGCGAAACAAACGAGTTAGCTTCAAATCCTTGCGAAACACATCATTTAGCATCAAATCAATGCGAAGTAGAAGGCTGATCTTCAAATCCATGCGTAACAAATGGTTTAGCTGCAAATACTTGTGATATACATGATGTAGCTTCAACTGCATGCGAAACACATGATTTAGCTTCAAATCAATGCGAATTAGAAGGGTTATCTTCGAATCCATGCGAAACAAATGGATTAGCTTCATATACTTGTGATATACATGATTTAGATTCAACAGCATGCGAAACAAACGAGTTAGCTTCAAATCCATGCGAAACACATGATTTATCTTCAAATCAATGCGAAGTAGA
Organism: Megalopta genalis; assembly: GCF_051020955.1. Classification (NCBI taxonomy): domain Eukaryota; kingdom Metazoa; phylum Arthropoda; class Insecta; order Hymenoptera; family Halictidae; genus Megalopta; species Megalopta genalis. Next base: position 481,942 of record NW_027476112.1, on the reverse strand, counting down.
TAGCTTAGCTTCAAAACCATGGGAATCAAATGGTTTAGCTTCAAATACTTGTGATAAGCATGATTTAGCTTCAACTACTAGCGAAAAAAACGAGTTAGCTTCAAATCCAAGCGAAACACATGATTTAGCTTCAAATCAATGCGAAGTAGAAGGCTTAGCTTCGAATAAATGCGAAAAAAATGGTTTAGCTTCAAATACTTGTGATATACATGATTTAGCTTCAACAGCATGCGAAACAAACGAGTTAGCTTAAAATCCATGCGGAACACATGATTTAGCATCAAATCAATGCGAAGTAGAAGGCTGATCTTCGAATCCATGCGAAGCAAATGGTTTAGCTTCAAATACTTTTGATACACTTGAATTAGCTTCAACAGCATGCGAAACAAACGAGTTAGCTTCGAATCCATGCGAAACACATGATTTAGCATCAAATCAGTGCGATGTGGAAGGCTTATCTTCGAATCCATGCGAAACGAATAGTTTAGCTTCAAATACTTGTGATATAAATGATTCAGCTTCAACTGCATGCGAAACAAACGAGTTAGCTTCAAATCCATGCGAAACACACGATTCAGCTTCAAATCAATGCGAAACACATGATTTATCTTCAAATCAATGCGAAGTAGAAAGCTTAGCTTCAAAACCATGGGAATCAAATGGTTTAGCTTCAAATACTTGTGATAAGCATGATTTAGCTTCAACTACTAGCGGAAAAAACGAGTTAGCTTCCAATCCAAGCGAAACACATGATTTAGCTTCAAATCAATGCGAAGTAGGAGGCTTATCTTCGAATCCATGCGAAACAAATGGATTAGCTTCTTATACTTGTGATATACATGATTCAGCTTCAACTGCATGCGAAACAAACGAGTTAGCTTCAAATCCATGCGAAACACATGATTCAGATTAAAATCAATGCGAAGTAGAAGGCTTATCTTCGAATCCATGCGAAACAAATGGCTTAGCTTCAAATACTTGTGATATACATGATTTAGCTTCAACAGCATGCGAAACAAACGAGTTAGCTTCAAATCCATGCGAAACACATGATTTAGCATCAAATCAATGCTAAGTAGAAGGCTGATCTTCGAATCCATGCGTAACAAATGGTTTAGCTTAAAATACTTGTGATATACATGATTTAGCTTCAACAGTATGCGAAACAAACGAGCTGGATTCAAATCCATGCGAAACACATGATTTAGCTTCAAATCAATGCGAATTAGAAGGGTTGTCTTGGAATCCATGCGAAACGTATGATATAGCTTCAAATACTTGTGATATACATGATTTAGCTTCAACAGTATGCGAAAAAAACGAGTTAGCTTCAAAACCAAGCGAAACACATGATTTAGCCTCAAATCAATGCGAAGTAGAAGGCTTATCTTGGAATCCATGCGAAACAAATGGTTTAGCTTCAAATACTTGTGATATACATGATTCAGCTTCAACTGCATGCGAAACAAACGAGTTAGCTTCAAATCCATGCGAAACACATGATTCAGATTAAAATCAATGCGAAGTAGAAGGCTTATCTTCGAATCCATGCGAAACAAATGGCTTAGCTTCAAATACTTGTGATATACATGATTTAGCTTCAACAGCATGCGAAACAAACGAGTTAGCTTCAAATCCATGCGAAACACATGATTCAGATTAAAATCAATGCGAAGTAGAAGGCTTATCTTCGAATCCATGCGAAACAAATGGCTTAGCTTCAAATACTTGTGATATACATGATTTAGCTTCAACAGCATGCGAAACAAACGAGTTAGCTTCAAATCCATGCGAAACACATGATTTATCTTCAAATCAATGCGAAGTAGATAGCTTAGCTTCAAAACCATGGGAATCAAATGGTTTAGCTTCAAATACTTGTGATAAGCATGATTTAGCTTCAACTACTAGCGAAAAAAACGAGTTAGCTTCAAATCCATGCGAAACACATGATTTAGCATCAAATCAATGCGAAGTAGGAGGCTTACCTTCGATCCCATGCGATACAAATGGTTTAGCTTCAAATACTTGTGATATACATGATTTAGCTTCAACTGCATGCGAAACAAACGAGTTAGCTTCAAATCCATGCGAAACACATAATTTAGCATCAAATCAATGCTAAGTAGAAGGCTGATCTTCGAATCCATGCGTAACAAATGGTTTAGCTTAAAATACTTGTGATATACATGATTTAGCTTCAACAGCATGCGAAACAAACGAGTTAGCTTCAAATCCATGCGAAACACATGATTTAGCTTCAAATCAATAGGAATTAGAAGGGTTGTCTTGGAATCCATGCGAAACGTATGATATAGCTTCAAATACTTGTGATATTCATGATTTAGCTTCAACAGCATGCGAAAAAAACGAGTTAGCTTCAAAACCAAGCGAAACACATGATTTAGCCTCAAATCAATGCGAAGTAGAAGGCTTAGCTTCGAATAAATGCGAAAAAAATGGTTTAGCTTCAAATACTTGTGATATACATGATTTAGCTACAACTGCATGCGAAAAAAACGAGTTAGCTTCAAAACCAAGCGAAACACAAGATTTAGCCTCAAATCAATGCGAAGTAGAAGGCTTAGCTTCGAATAAATGCGAAACAACTGGTTTAGCTTCAAATACTTGTGATATATATGATTTAGCTTCAACTGCATGCGAAACAAACGAGTTAGCTCCAAATCCATGCGAAACACATGATTTAGCTTCAAATCAATGCGAAGTAGGAGGCTTATCTTCGATCCCATGCGATACAAATAGTTTAGCTTCAAATACTTGTGATATACATGATTTAGCTTCAACTGCATGCGAAACACATGATTTAGATTAAAATCAATGCGAAGTAGAAGGCTTATCTTCGAATCCATGCGAAACAAATGGATTAGCTTCATATACTTGTGATATACATGATTTAGATTCAACAGCATGCGAAACAAACGAGTTAGCTTCAAATCCTTGCGAAACACATCATTTAGCATCAAATCAATGCGAAGTAGAAGGCTGATCTTCGAATCCATGCGTAACAAATGGTTTAGCTGCAAATACTTGTGATATACATGATGTAGCTTCAACTGCATGCGAAACACATGATTTAGATTAAAATCAATGCGAAGTAGAAGGCTTATCTTCGAATCCATGCGAAACAAATGGTTTAGCTTCATATACTTGTGATATACATGATTCAGATTCAACTGCATGCGAAACAAACGAGTTAGCTTCAAATCCATGCGAAACACATGATTTAGCTTCAAATCAATGCGAATTAGAAGGGTTATCTTCGAATCCATGCGAAACAAATGGATTAGCTTCATATACTTGTGATATACATGATTTAGATTCAACAGCATGCGAAACAAACGAGTTAGCTTCAAATCCATGCGAAACACATGATTTATCTTCAAATCAATGCGAAGTAGATAGCTTAGCTTCAAAACCATGGGAATCAAATGGTTTAGCTTCAAATACTTGTGATAAGCATGATTTAGCTTCAACTACTAGCGAAAAAAACGAGTTAGCTTCAAATCCAAGCGAAACACATGATTTAGCTTCAAATCAATGCGAAGTAGAAGGCTTAGCTTCGAATAAATGCGAAAAAAATGGTTTAGCTTCAAATACTTGTGATATACATGATTTAGCTTCAACAGCATGCGAAACAAACGAGTTAGCTTAAAATCCATGCGGAACACATGATTTAGCATCAAATCAATGCGAAGTAGAAGGCTGATCTTCGAATCCATGCGAAGCAAATGGTTTAGCTTCAAATACTTTTGATACACTTGATTTAGCTTCAACAGCATGCGAAACAAACGAGTTAGCTTCGAATCCATGCGAAACACATGATTTAGCATCAAATCAGTGCGATGTGGAAGGCTTATCTTCGAATCCATGCGAAACGAATAGTTTAGCTTCAAATACTTGTGATATAAATGATTCAGCTTCAACTGCATGCGAAACAAACGAGTTAGCTTCAAATCCATGCGAAACACACGATTCAGCTTCAAATCAATGCGAAACACATGATTTATCTTCAAATCAATGCGAAGTAGAAAGCTTAGCTTCAAAACCATGGGAATCAAATGGTTTAGCTTCAAATACTTGTGATAAGCATGATTTAGCTTCAACTACTAGCGGAAAAAACGAGTTAGCTTCCAATCCAAGCGAAACACATGATTTAGCTTCAAATCAATGCGAAGTAGGAGGCTTATCTTCGAATCCATGCGAAACAAATGGATTAGCTTCTTATACTTGTGATATACATGATTCAGCTTCAACTGCATGCGAAACAAACGAGTTAGCTTCAAATCCATGCGAAACACATGATTCAGATTAAAATCAATGCGAAGTAGAAGGCTTATCTTCGAATCCATGCGAAACAAATGGCTTAGCTTCAAATACTTGTGATATACATGATTTAGCTTCAACAGCATGCGAAAAAAACGAGTTAGCTTCAAAACCAAGCGAAACACATGATTTAGCTTCAAATCAATGCGAAGTAGGAGGCTTATCTTCGATCCCATGCGATACAAATGGTTTAGCTTCAAATACTTGTGATATACATGATTTAGCTTCAACAGCATGCGAAACAAACGAGTTAGCTTCAAAACCAAGCGAAACACATGATTTAGCTTCAAATCAATGCGAAGTAGGAGGCTTATCTTCGATCCCATGCGATACAAATGGTTTAGCTTCAAATACTTGTGATATACATGATTTAGCTTCAACAGCATGCGAAACAAACGAGTTAGCTTCAAATCCATGCGAAACACATGATTTATCTTCAAATCAATGCGAAGTAGAAAGCTTAGCTTCAAAACCATGGGAATCAAATGGTTTAGCTTCAAATACTTGTGATAAGCATGATTTAGCTTCAACTACTAGCGAAAAAAACGAGTTAGCTTCAAATCCAAGCGAAACACATGATTTAGCTTCAAATCAATGCGAAGTAGAAGGCTTATCTTCGAATCCATGCGAAACAAATGGATTAGCTTCTTGTACTTGTGATATACATGAGTCAGCTTCAACTGCATGTGAAACAAACGAGTTAGCTTCAAATCCATGCGAAACACATGATTTAGATTAAAATCAATGCGAAGTAGAAGGGTTGTCTTGGAATCCATGCGAAACGTATGATATAGCTTCAAATACTTGTGATATACATGATTTAGCTTCAACAGTATGCGAAAAAAACGAGTTAGCTTCAAAACCAAGCGAAACACATGATTTAGCCTCAAATCAATGCGAAGTAGAAGGCTTATCTTGGAATCCATGCGAAACAAATGGTTTAGCTTCAAATACTTGTGATATACATGATTCAGCTTCAACTGCATGCGAAACAAACGAGTTAGCTTCAAATCCATGCGAAACACATGATTCAGATTAAAATCAATGCGAAGTAGAAGGCTTATCTTCGAATCCATGCGAAACAAATGGCTTAGCTTCAAATACTTGTGATATACATGATTTAGCTTCAACAGCATGCGAAACACACGAGTTAGCTTCAAATCCATGCGAAACACATGATTTAGCATCAAATCAATGCTAAGTAGAAGGCTGATCTTCGAATCCATGCGTAACAAATGGTTTAGCTTAAAATACTTGTGATATACATGATTTAGCTTCAACAGCATGCGAAACAAACGAGCTGGATTCAAATCCATGCGAAACACATGATTTAGCTTCAAATCAATGCGAATTAGAAGGGTTGTCTTGGAATCCATGCGAAACGTATGATATAGCTTCAAATACTTGTGATATACATGATTTAGCTTCAACAGTATGCGAAAAAAACGAGTTAGCTTCAAAACCAAGCGAAACACATGATTTAGCCTCAAATCAATGCGAAGTAGAAGGCTTAGCTTCGAATAAATGCGAAACAAATGGTTTAGCTTCAAATACTTGTGATATATATGATTTAGCTTCAACAGCATGCGAAACAAACGAGTTAGCTTCAAATCCATGCGAAACACATGATTTAGCTTCAAATCAATGCGAAGTAGGAGGCTTATCTTCGATCCCATGCGATACAAATAGTTTAGCTTCAAATACTTGTGATATACATGATTTAGCTTCAACTGCATGCGAAACACATGATTTAGATTAAAATCAATGCGAAGTAGAAGGCTTATCTTCGAATCCATGCGTAACAAATGGTTTAGATTCAAATACTTGTGATGTACATGATTTAGCTTCAACAGCATGCGAAACAAACGAGTTAGCTTCAAATCCATGCGAAACACATGATTTAGCTTCAAATCAAAGCGAAGTAGAAGGGTTATCTTGGAATCCATGCGAAACGTATGATATAGCTTCAAATACTTGTGATATACATGATTTAGCTTCAACAGCATGCGAAACAAACGAGTTAGCTCCAAATCCATGCGAAACACATGATTTAGCTTCAAATCAATGCGAAGTAGGAGGCTTATCTTCGAATCCATGCGAAACAAATGGTTTAGCTTCAAATACTTGTGATATACATGATTTAGCTACAACTGCATGCGAAAAAAACGAGTTAGCTTCAAAACCAAGCGAAACACAAGATTTAGCCTCAAATCAATGCGAAGTAGAAGGCTTAGCTTCGAATAAATGCGAAACAACTGGTTTAGCTTCAAATACTTGTGATATATATGATTTAGCTTCAACTGCATGCGAAACAAACGAGTTAGCTCCAAATCCATGCGAAACACATGATTTAGCTTCAAATCAATGCGAAGTAGGAGGCTTATCTTCGATCCCATGCGATACAAATAGTTTAGCTTCAAATACTTGTGATATACATGATTTAGCTTCAACTGCATGCGAAACACATGATTTAGATTAAAATCAATGCGAAGTAGAAGGCTTATCTTCGAATCCATGCGAAACAAATGGTTTAGCTTCATATACTTGTGATATACATGATTTAGCTTCAACAGCATGCGAAATAAACGAGTTAGATTCAAATCCATGCAAAACACATGATTTAGCTTCAAATCAATGCGAAGAAGAAGGGTTATCTTCGAATCCATGCGAAAAGAATAGATTAGCTTCAAATACTTGTGATATTCATGATTCAGATTCAACTGCATGCGAAACAAACGAGTTAGCTTCAAATCCATGCGAAACACATGATTTAGCTTCAAATCAATGCGAATTAGAAGGGTTATCTTCGAATCCATGCGAAACAAATGGATTAGCTTCATATACTTGTGATATACATGATTTAGCTTCAACAGCATGCGAAACAAACGAGTTAGCTTCAAATCCATGCGAAACACATGATTTATCTTCAAATCAATGCGAAGTAGATAGCTTAGCTTCAAAACCATGGGAATCAAATGGTTTAGCTTCAAATACTTGTGATAAGCATGATTTAGCTTCAACTACTAGCGAAAAAAACGAGTTAGCTTCAAATCCAAGCGAAACACATGATTTAGCTTCAAATCAATGCGAAGTAGAAGGCTTATCTTCGAATCCATGCGAAACAAATGGATTAGCTTCTTATACTTGTGATATACATGATTCAGCTTCAACTGCATGCGAAACAAACGAGTTAGCTTCAAATCCATGCGAAACACATGATTTAGCTTCAAATCAATGCGAATTAGAAGGGTTATCTTCGAATCCATGCGAAACAAATGGATTAGCTTCATATACTTGTGATATACATGATTTAGCTTCAACAGCATGCGAAATAAACGAGTTAGCTTCAAATCCATGCGAAACACATGATTTAGCATCAAATCAGTGCGATGTGGAAGGCTTATCTTCGAATCCATGCGAAACGAATAGTTTAGCTTCAAATACTTGTGATATAAATGATTCAGCTTCAACTGCATGCGAAACAAACGAGTTAGCTTCAAATCCATGCGAAACACACGATTCAGCTTCAAATCAATGCGAAACACATGATTTATCTTCAAATCAATGCGAAGTAGAAAGCTTAGCTTCAAAACCATGGGAATCAAATGGTTTAGCTTCAAATACTTGTGATAAGCATGATTTAGCTTCAACTACTAGCGGAAAAAACGAGTTAGCTTCCAATCCAAGCGAAACACATGATTTAGCTTCAAATCAATGCGAAGTAGGAGGCTTATCTTCGAATCCATGCGAAACAAATGGATTAGCTTCTTATACTTGTGATATACATGATTCAGCTTCAACTGCATGCGAAACAAACGAGTTAGCTTCAAATCCATGCGAAACACATGATTTAGATTAAAATCAATGCGAAGTAGAAGGGTTATCTTGGAATCCATGCGAAACGTATGATATAGCTTCAAATACTTGTGATATACATGATTTAGCTTCAACAGCATGCGAAACAAACGAGTTAGCTCCAAATCCATGCGAAACACATGATTTAGCTTCAAATCAATGCGAAGTAGGAGGCTTATCTTCGATCCCATGCGATACAAATGGTTTAGCTTCAAATACTTGTGATATACATGATTTAGCTTCAACAGCATGCGAAACAAACGAGCTAGCTTCAAATCCATGCGAAACACATGATTTAGCATCAAATCAATGCGAAGTAGAAGGCTTATCTTCGAATCCATGCGAAACAAATGGTTTAGCTTCAAATACTTGTGATATACATGATTTAGCTACAACTGCATGCGAAAAAAACGAGTTAGCTTCAAAACCAAGCGAAACACATGATTTAGCCTCAAATCAATGCGAAGTAGAAGGCTTAGCTTCGAATAAGTGCGAAACAACTGGTTTAGCTTCAAATACTTGTGATATATATGATTTAGCTTCAACTGCATGCGAAACAAACGAGTTAACTTCAAATCCATGCGAAACACATGAGTTAGCTTCAAATCAATGCTAAGTGGAAGGCTTATCTTCGGATCCATGCGAAACGAATAGTTTAGCTTCAAATACTTGTGATGTACATGATTCAGCTTCAACTGCATGCGAAACAAACGAGTTAGCTTCAAGTCCATGCGAAACACATGATTTAGCATCAAATCAATGCTAAGTAGAAGGCTGATCTTCGAATCCATGCGTAACAAATGGTTTAGCTTAAAGTACTTGTGATATACATGATTTAGCTTCAACAGCATGCGAAACAAACGAGTTAGATTCAAATCCATGCGAAACACATGATTTAGCTTCAAATCAATGCGAATTAGAAGGGTTGTCTTGGAATCCATGCGAAACGTATGATATAGCTTCAAATTCTTGTGATATACATGATTTAGCTTCAACAGCATGCGAAAAAAACGAGTTAGCTTCAAAACCAAGCGAAACACATGATTTAGCCTCAAATCAATGCGAAGTAGATGGCTTAGCTTCGAATAAATGCGAAACAAATGCTTTAGCTTCAAATACTTGTGATATATATGATTTAGCTTCAACAGCATGCGAAACAAACGAGATAGCTTCAAATCCATGCGAAACACATGATTTAGCTTCAAATCAATGCGAAGTTGGAGGCTTAATTTCGATCCCATGCGATACAAATGGTTTAGCTTCAAATACTTGTGATATACATGAATTAGATTCAACAGCATGCGAAACAAACGAGTTAGCTTCAAATCCTTGCGAAACACATGATTTAGCATCAAATCAATGCGAAGTAGAAGGCTGATCTTCGAATCCATGCGTAACAAATGGTTTAGCTGCAAATACTTGTGATATACATGATTTAGCTTCAAATGCATGCGAAACAAACGAGTTAGCTTCAAATCCATGCGAAACACATGATTTATCTTCAAATCAATGCGAAGTAGAAAGGTTAGCTTCAAAACCATGGGAATCAAATGGTTTAGCTTCAAATACTTGTGATATGCATGATTTAGCTTCAACTACTAGCGAAAAAAACGAGTTAGCTTCAAATCCAAGCGATACACATGATTTAGCTTCAAATCAATGCGAAGTAGAAGAGTTATCTTCGTATCCATGCGAAACAAATGGTTTAGCTTCAAATACTTGTGATATACATGATTTAGTTTCAACAGCATGCGAAACAAACGAGTAAGCTTCAAATCCATGCGTAACACATGATTTAGCATCAAATCAATGCGAAGTAGATGGCTGATCTTCGAATCCATGCGTAACAAATGGTTTAGATTCAAATACTTGTGATGTACATGATTTAGCTTCAACAGCATGCGAAACAAACGAGTTAGCTTCAAATCCATGCGAAACACATGATTTAGCTTCAAATCAATGCGAATTGGAAGGGTTATCTTGGAATCCATGCGAAACGTATGATATAGCTTCAAATACTTGTGATATACATGATTTAGCTTCAACAGCATGCGAAACAAACGAGTTAGCTTCAAATCCATGCGAAACACATGATTTAGCTTCAAATCAATGCGAAGTAGGAGGCTTACCTTCGATCCCATGCGATACAAATGGTTTAGCTTCAAATACTTGTGATATACATGATTTACCTTCAACAGCATGCGAAACAAACGAGTTAGCTTCAAATCCCTGCGAAACACATGATTTAGCATCAAATCAATGCAAAGTAGAAGGCTGATCTTCGAATCCATGCGAAACAAATGGATTAGCTTCATATACTTGTGATATACATGATTTAGCTTCAACAGCATGCGAAATAAACGAGTTAGCTTCAAATCCATGCGAAACACATGATTTAGCTTCAAATCATTGCGAATTAGAACGGTTGTCTTGGAATCCATGCGAAACATATGATATAGCTTCAAATACTTGTGATATACATGATTTAGCTTCAACAGCATGCGAAAAAAACGAGTTAGCTTCAAAACCAAGCGAAACACATGATTTAGCCTCAAATCAATGCGAAGTAGAAGGCTTAGCTTCGAATAAATGCGAAACAAATGGTTTAGCTTCAAATACTTGTGATATATATGATTTAGCTTCAACAGCATGCGAAACAAACGAGTTAGCTTCAAATCCATGCAAAACACATGATTTAGCTTCAAATCAATGCGAAGAAGAAGGGTTATCTTCGAATCCCTGCGAAACGAATAGATTAGCTTCAAATACTTGTGATATTCATGATTCAGCTTCAACTGCATGCGAAACAAACGAGTTAGCTTCAAATCCATGCAAAACACATGATTTAGCTTCAAATCAATGCGAAGAAGAAGGGTTATCTTCGAATCCCTGCGAAACGAATAGATTAGCTTCAAATACTTGTGATATTCATGATTCAGCTTCAACTGCATGCGAAACAAACGAGTTAGCCTCAAATCAATGCGAAGTAGAAGGCTTAGCTTCGAATAAATGCGAAACAAATGGTTTAGCTTCAAATACTTGTGATATATATGATTTAGCTTCAACAGCATGCGAAACAAACGAGTTAGCTTCAAATCCATGCGAAACACATGATTTAGCTTCAAATCAATGCGAAGTAGGAGGCTTATCTTCGATCCCATGCGATACAAATGGTTTAGCTTCAAATACTTGTGATATACATGATTTAGCTTCAACAGCATGCGAAACAAACGAGTTAGCTTCAAATCCCTGCGAAACACATGATTTAGCATCAAATCAATGCAAAGTAGAAGGCTGATCTTCGAATCCATGCGAAACAAATGGATTAGCTTCATATACTTGTGATATACATGATTTAGCTTCAACAGCATGCGAAATAAACGAGTTAGCTTCAAATCCATGCGAAACACATGATTTAGCTTCAAATCATTGCGAATTAGAACGGTTGTCTTGGAATCCATGCGAAACATATGATATAGCTTCAAATACTTGTGATATACATGATTTAGCTTCAACAGCATGCGAAAAACACGAGTTAGCTTCAAAACCAAGCGAAACACATGATTTAGCCTCAAATCAATGCGAAGTAGAAGGCTTAGCTTCGAATAAATGCGAAACAAATGGTTTAGCTTCAAATACTTGTGATATATATGATTTAGCTTCAACAGCATGCGAAACAAACGAGTTAGCTTCAAATCCATGCAAAACACATGATTTAGCTTCAAATCAATGCGAAGAAGAAGGGTTATCTTCGAATCCCTGCGAAACGAATAGATTAGCTTCAAATACTTGTGATATTCATGATTCAGCTTCAACTGCATGCGAAACAAACGAGTTAGCTTCAAATCCATGCAAAACACATGATTTAGCTTCAAATCAATGCGAAGAAGAAGGGTTATCTTCGAATCCCTGCGAAACGAATAGATTAGCTTCAAATACTTGTGATATTCATGATTCAGCTTCAACTGCATGCGAAACAAACGAGTTAGCCTCAAATCAATGCGAAGTAGAAGGCTTAGCTTCGAATAAATGCGAAACAAATGGTTTAGCTTCAAATACTTGTGATATATATGATTTAGCTTCAACAGCATGCGAAACAAACGAGTTAGCTTCAAATCCATGCGAAACACATGATTTAGCTTCAAATCAATGCGAAGTAGGAGGCTTACCTTCGGTCCCATGCGATACAAATGGTTTAGCTTCAAATACTTGTGATATACATGATTTAGCTTCAGCAGCATGCGAAACAAACGAGTTAGCTTCGAATCCATGCGAAACACATGATTTAGCTTCAAATCAATGCGAAGTAGAAGGCTTATCTTCGAAACCATGCGAAACAAATGGATTAGCTTCATATACTTGTGATATACATGATTTAGCTTCAACAGCATGCGAAATAAACGAGTTAGATTCAAATCCGTTCAAAACACATGATTTAGCTTCAAATCAATGCGAAGAAGAAGGGTTATCTTCGAATCCATGCGAAACGAATAGATTAGCTTCAAATACTTGTGATATTCATGATTCAGCTTCAACTGCATGCGAAACAAACGAGTTAACTTCAAATCCATGCGAAACACATGAGTTAGCTTCAAATCAATGCTAAGTGGAAGGCTTATCTTCGAATCCATGCGAAACGAATAGTTTAGCTTCAAATACTTGTGATATACATGATTCAGCTTCAACTGCATGCGAAACAAACGAGTTAGCTTCAAATCCATGCGAAACACATGATTTAGATTAAAATCAATGCGAAGTAGAAGGCTTATCTTCGAATCCATGCGAAACGTATGATATAGCTTCAAATACTTGTGATATACATGATTTAGCTACAACTGCATGCGAAAAAAACGAGTTAGCTTCAAAACCAAGCGAAACACATGATTTAGCCTCAAGTCAATGCGAAGTAGAAGGCTTAGCTTCGAATAAATGCGAAACAACTGGTTTAGCTTCAAATACATGTGATATATATGATTTAGCTTCAACTGCATGCGAAACAAACGAGTTAACTTCAAATCCATGCGAAACACATGAGTTAGCTTCAAATCAATGCTAAGTGGAAGGCTTATCTTCGAATCCATGCGAAACGAATAGTTTAGCTTCAAATACTTGTGATATACATGATTCAGCTTCAACTGCATGCGAAACAAACGAGTTAGCTTCAAATCCATGCGAAACACATGATTCAGCTTCAAATCAATGCGAATTAGAAGGGTTGTCTTGGAATCCATGCGAAACGTATGATATAGCTTCAAATACTTGTGATATACATGATTTAGCTTCAACAGCATGCGAAAAAAAGGAGTTAGCTTCAAAACCAAGCAAAACACATGATTTACCCTCAAATTAATGCGAAGTAAAGGCTTAGCTTCGAATAAATGCGAAACAAATGGTTTAGCTTCAAATACTTGTGATATATATGATTTAGCTTCAACAGCATGCGAAACATACGAGTTAGCTTCAAATCCATGCGAAACACATGATTTAGCTTCAAATCAATGCGAAGTAGGAGGCTTATCTTCGATCCCATGCGATACAAATGGTTTAGCTTCAAATACTTGTCATATACATGATTTAGCTTCAACAGCATGCGAAACAAACGAGTTAGCTTCAAATCCATGCGAAACACATGATTTAGCTTCAAATCAATGCGAAGTAGGAGGCTTATCTTCGATCCCATGCGATACAAATGGTTTAGCTTCAAATACTTGTGATATACAAGATTTAGCTTCAACAGCATGCGAAACAAACGAGCTAGCTTCAAATCCATGCGAAACACATGATTTAGCATCAAATCAATGCGAAGTAGAAGGCTTATCTTCGAATCCATGCGAAACGAATAGTTTAGCTTCAAATACTTGTGATATACATGATTCAGCTTCAACTGCATGCGAAACAAACGAGTTAGCTTCAAATCCATGCGAAACACATGATTTAGATTAAAATCAATGCGAAGTAGAAGGCATATCTTCGAATCCATGCGAAACAAATGGTTTAGATTCAAATACTTGTGATATACATGATTTAGCTTCAACAGCATGCGAAACAAACGAGTTAGCTTCAAATCCATGCGAAACACATGATTTAGCATCAAATCAATGCTAAGTAGAAGGCTGATCTTCGAATCCATGCGTAACAAATGGTTTAGCTTAAAATACTTGTGATATACATGATTTAACTTCAACAGCATGCGAAACAAACGAGTTAGCTTCAAATCCATGCGAAACACATGATTTAGCTTCAAATCAATGCGAAGTAGGAGGCTTACCTTCGGTCCCATGCGATACAAATGGTTTAGCTTCAAATACTGGTGATATACATGATTTAGCTTCAACAGCATGCGAAACAAACGAGTTAGCTTCAAATCCATGCGAAACACATGATTTAGATTAAAATCAATGCGAAGTAGAAGGCTTATCTTCGAAACCATGCGAAACAAATGGATTAGCTTCATATACTTGTGATATACATGATTTAGCTTCAACAGCATGCGAAACAAACGAGTTAGCTTCAAATCCATGCGAAACACATGATTTAGATTAAAATCAATGCGAAGTAGAAGGCTTATCTTCGAAACCATGCGAAACAAATGGATTAGCTTCATATACTTGTGATATACATGATTTAACTTCAACAGCATGCGAAACAAACGAGTTAGCTTCAAATCCATGCGAAACACATGATTTAGCTTCAAATCAATGCGAAGTAGGAGGCTTACCTTCGGTCCCATGCGATACAAATGGTTTAGCTTCAAATACTTGTGATATACATGATTTAGCTTCAACAGCATGCGAAACAAACGAGTTAGCTTCAAATCCATGCGAAACACATGATTTAGATTAAAATCAATGCGAAGTAGAAGGCTTATCTTCGAAACCATGCGAAACAAATGGATTAGCTTCATATACTTGTGATATACATGATTTAGCTTCAACAGCATGCGAAAAAAACGAGTTAGCTTCAAAACCAAGCGAAACACATGATTTAGCCTCAAATCAATGCGAAGTAGAAGGCTTAGCTTCGAATAAATGCGAAACAAATGGTTTAGCTTCAAATACTTGTGATATATATGATTTAGCTTCAACAGCATGCGAAACAAACGAGTTAGCTTCTAATCCATGCGAAACACATGATTTAGCTTCAAATCAATGCGAAGTACGAGGCTTACCTTCGATCCCATGCGATACAAATGGTTTAGCTTCAAATACTTGTGATATACATGATTTAGCTTCAACAGCATGCGAAACAAACGAGTTAGCTTCAAATCCATGCGAAACACATGATTTAGATTAAAATCAATGCGAAGTAGAAGGCTTATCTTCGAATCCATGCGAAACAAATGGTTTAGCTTCAAATACTTGTGATATACATGATTTAGCTTCAACTGCATGCGAAAAAAACGAGTTAGCTTCAAAACCAAGCGAAACACATGATTTAGCCTCAAATCAATGCGAATTAGAAGGGTTGTCTTGGAATCCATGCGAAACGTATGATATAGCTTCAAATACTTGTGATATACATGATTTAGCTTCAACAGCATGCGAAAAAAACGAGATAGCTTCAAAACCAAGCAAAACACATGATTTACCCTCAAATCAATACGAAGTAGAAGGCTTAGCTTCGAATAAATGCGAAACAAATGGTTTAGCTTCAAATACTTGTGATATATATGATTTAGCTTCAACAGCATGCGAAACATACGAGTTAGCTTCAAATCCATGCGAAACACATGATTTAGCTTCAAATCAATGCGAAGTAGGAGGCTTATCTTCGATCCCATGCGATACAAATGGTTTAGCTTCAAATACTTGTCATATACATGACTTAGCTTCAACAGCATGCGAAACAAACGAGTTAGCTTCAAATCCATGCGAAACACATGATTTATCTTCAAATCAATGCGAAGTAGAAAGCTTAGCTTCAAAACCATGGGAATTAAATTGTTTAGCTTCAAATACTTGTGATATGCATGATTTAGCTTCAACTACTAGCGAAAAAAACGAGTTAGCTTCAAATCCAAGCGAAACACATGATTTAGCTTCAAATCAATGCGAAGTAGAAGGCTTATCTTCGAATCCATGCGAAACAAATGGATTAGCTTCTTATACTTGTGATATACATGATTCAGCTTCAACTGCATGCGAAACAAACGAGTTAGCTTCAAATCCATGCGAAACACATGATTTAGATTAAAATCAATGCGAAGTAGAAGGCTTATCTTCGAATCCATGCGAAACAGATGGTTTAGCTTCAAATACTTGTGATATACATGGTTTAGCTTCAACAGCATGCGAAACAAACAAGTAAGCTTCAAATCCATGCGAAACACATGATTTAGCATCAAATCAATGCGAAGTAAATGGCTGATCTTCGAATCCATGCGTAACAAATGGTTTAGATTCAAATACTTGTGACGTACATGATTTAGCTTCAACAGCATGCGAAACAAACGAGTTAGCTTCAAATCCATGCGAAACACATGATTTAGCTTCAAATCAATGCGAATTAGAAGGGTTATCTTGGAATCCATGCGAAGCGTATGATATAGCTTCAAATACTTGTGATATACATGATTTAGCTTCAACTGCATGCGAAACAAACGAGTTAGCTTCAAATCCATGCGAAACACATGATTTAGCTTCAAATCAATGCGAAGTAGGAGGCTTATCTTCGATCCCATGCTATACAAATGGTTTAGCTTCAAATACTTGTGATATACATGATTTAGCTTCAACAGCATGCGAAACAAACGAGCTAGCTTCAAATCCATGCGAAACACATGATTTAGCATCAAATCAATGCGAAGTAGAAGGCTTATCTTCGAATCCATGCGAAACGAATAGTTTAGCTTCAAATACTTGTGATATACATGATTCAGCTTCAACTGTATGCGAAACAAACGAGTTAGCTTCAAATCCATGCGAAACATATGATTTAGATTAAAATCAATGCGAAGTAGAAGGCTTATCTTCGAATCCATGCGAAACAAATGGTTTAGCTTCAAATTCTTGTGATATACATGATTTAGCTTCAACAGCATGCGAAACAAACGAGTTAGCTTCAAATCCATGCGAAACACATGATTTAGCATCAAATCCATGCTAAGTAGAAGGCTGATCTTCGAATCCATGCGTAACAAATGGTTTAGCTTAAAATACTTGTGATATACATGATTTAACTTCAACAGCATGCGAAACAAACGAGTTAGCTTCAAATCCATGCGAAACACATGATTTAGCTTCAAATAAATGCGAATTAGAAGGGTTGTCTTGGAATCCATGCGAAACGTATGATATAGCTTCAAATACTTGTGATATACATGATTTAGCTTCAACAGCATGCGAAAAAAACGAGTTAGCTTCAAATCCATGCGAAACACATGATTTAGCTTCAAATCAATGCGAAGTAGAAAGCTTATCTTCAAAACCATGGGAATTAAATGGTTTAGCTTCAAATACTTGTGATATGCATGATTTAGCTTCAACTACTAGCGAAAAAAACGAGTTAGCTTCAAATCCAAGCGAAACACATGATTTAGCTTCAAATCAATGCGAAGTAGAAGGCTTATCTTCGAATCCATGCGAAACAAATGGATTAGCTTCTTATACTTGTGATATACATGATTCAGCTTCAACTGCATGCGAAACAAACGAGTTAGCTTCAAATCAATGCGAAACACATGATTTAGATTAAAATCAATGCGAAGTAGAAGGCTTATCTTCGAATCCATGCGAAACAGCTTTAAATACTTGTGATATACACGATTTAGCTTCAACTGCATGCGAAACAATCGAGTTAGCTTATAATCCATACGAAACACATGATTTAGCTTCAAATCAATGCGAAGTAGAAGGGTTATCTTCGTATCCATGCGAAACAAATGGTTTAGCTTCAAATACTTGTGATATACATGATTTAGCTTCAACAGCATGCGAAACAAACGAGTAAGCTTCAAATCCATGCGAAACACATGATTTAGATTAAAATCAATGCGAAGTAGAAGGCATATCTTCGAATCCATGCGAAACAAATGGTTTAGCTTCAAATACTTGTGATATACATGATTTAGCTTCAACAGCATGCGAAACAAACGAGTTAGCTTCAAATCCATGCGAAACACATGATTTAGCATCAAATCAATGCTAAGTAGAAGGCTGATCTTCGAATCCATGCGTAACAAATGGTTTAGCTTAAAATACTTGTGATATACATGATTTAACTTCAACAGCATGCGAAACAAACGAGTTAGCTTCAAAACCATGCGAAACACATGATTTAGCTTCAAATCAATGCGAAGTAGGAGGCTTACCTTCGGTCCCATGCGATACAAATGGTTTAGCTTCAAATACTTGTGATATACATGATTTAGCTTCAACAGCATGCGAAACAAACGAGTTAGCTTCAAATCCATGCGAAACACATGATTTAGATTAAAATCAATGCGAAGTAGAAGGCTTATCTTCGAAACCATGCGAAACAAATGGATTAGCTTCATATACTTGTGATATACATGATTTAGCTTCAACAGCATGCGAAATAAACGAGTTAGATTCAAATCCATGCGAAACACATGATTTAGCTTCAAATCAATGCGAATTAGAAGGGTTGTCTTGGAATCCATGCGAAACGTATGATATAGCTTCAAATACTTGTGATATACATGATTTAGCTTCAACAGCATGCGAAAAAAACGAGTTAGCTTCAAAACCAAGCGAAACACATGATTTAGCCTCAAATCAATGCGAAGTAGAAGGCTTAGCTTCGAATAAATGCGAAACAAATGGTTTAGCTTCAAATACTTGTGATATATATGATTTAGTTTCAACAGCATGCGAAACAAACGAGTTAGCTTCTAATCCATGCGAAACACATGATTTAGCTTCAAATCAATGCGAAGTAGGAGGCTTACCTTCGATCCCATGCGATACAAATGGTTTAGCTTCAAATACTTGTGATATACATGATTTAGCTTCAACAGCATGCGAAACAAACGAGTTAGCTTCAAAACCATGCGAAACACATGATTTAGCTTCAAATCAATGCGAAGTAGAAGGCTTATCTTCGAATCCATGCGAAACAAATGGATTAGCTTCTTATACTTGTGATATACATGATTCAGCTTCAACTGCATGCGAAACAAACGAGTTAGCTTCAAATCCATGCGAAACACATGATTTAGATTAAAATCAATGCGAAGTAGAAGGCTTATCTTCGAATCCATGCGAAACAGATGGTTTAGCTTCAAATACTTGTGATATACACGATTTAGCTTCAACTGCATGCGAAACAAACGAGTTAGCTTATAATCCATACGAAACACATGATTTAGCTTCAAATCAATGCGAAGTAGAAGGGTTATCTTCGTATCCATGCGAAACAAATGGTTTAGCTTCAAATACTTGTGATATACATGATTTAGCTTCAACAGCATGCGAAACAAACAAGTAGGCTTCAAATCCATGCGAAACACATGATTTAGCATCAAATCAATGCGAAGTAAATGGCTGATCTTCGAATCCATGCGTAACAAATGGTTTAGATTCAAATACTTGTGATGTACATGATTTAGCTTCAACAGCATGCGAAACAAACGAGTTAGCTTCAAATCCATGCGAAACACATGATTTAGCTTCAAATCAATGCGAATTAGAAGGGTTATCTTGTAATCCATGCGAAACGTATGATATAGCTTCAAATACTTGTGATATACATGATTTAGCTTCAACAGCATGCGAAACAAACGAGTTAGCTTCAAATCCATGCGAAACACATGATTTACCATCAAATCAATGCGAAGTAGAAGGCTTATCTTCGAATCCATGCGAAACGAATAGTTTAGCTTCAAATACTTGTGATATACATGTTTCAGCTTCAACTGCATGCGAAACAAACGAGTTAGCTTCAAATCCACGCGAAACATATGATTTAGATTAAAATCAATGCGAAGTAGAAGGCTTATCTTCGAATCCATGCGAAACAAATGGTTTAGCTTCAAATACTTGTGATATACATGATTTAGCTTCAACAGCATGCGAAACAAACGAGTTAGCTTCAAATCCATGCGAATCACATGATTTAGCATCAAATCAATGCTAAGTAGAAGGCTGATCTTCGAATCCATGCGTAACAAATGGTTTAGCTTAAAATACTTGTGATATACATGATTTAACTTCAACAGCATGCGAAACAAACGAGTTAGCTTCAAATCCATGCGAAACACATGATTTAGCTTCAAATAAATGCGAATTAGAAGGGTTGTCTTGGAATCTACGCGAAACGTATGATATAGCTTCAAATACTTGTGATATACATGATTTAGCTTCAACAGCATGCGAAAAAAACGAGTTAGCTTCAAAACCAAGCGAAACACATGATTTACCCTCAAATCAATGCGAAGTAGAAGGCTTAGCTTCGAATAAATGCGAAACAAATGGTTTAGCTTCAAATACTTGTGATATATATGATTTAGCTTCAACAGCATGCGAAACAAACGAGTTAGCTTCAAATCCATGCGAAACACATGATTTAGCTTCAAATCAATGCGATGTAGGAGGCTTATCTTCGATCCCATGCGATACAAATGGTTTAGCTTCAAATACTTGTGATATACATGATTTAGCTTCAACAGCATGCGAAACAAACGAGTTAGCTTCAAATCCATGCGAAACACATGATTTAGCTTCAAATCAATGCGAAGTAGGAGGCTTACCTTCGGTCCCATGCGATACAAATGGTTTAGCTTCAAATACTTGTGATATACATGATTTAGCTTCAACAGCATGCGAAACAAACGAGTTAGCTTCAAATCCATGCGAAACACATGATTTAGATTAAAATCAATGCGAAGTAGGAGGCTTATCTTCGAAACCATGCGAAACAAATGGATTAGCTTCATATACTTGTGATATACATGATTTAGCTTCAACAGCATGCGAAATAAACGAGTTAGATTCAAATCCATGCGAAACACATGATTTAGCTTCAAATCAATGCGAATTAGAAGGGTTGTCTTGGAATCCATGCGAAACGTATGATATAGCTTCAAATACTTGTGATATACATGATTTAACTTCAACAGCATGCGAAAAAAACGAGTTAGCTTCAAAACCAAGCGAAACACATGATTTAGCCTCAAATCAATGCGAAGTAGAAGGCTTAGCTTCGAATAAATGCGAAACAAATGGTTTAGCTTCAAATACTTGTGATATATATGATTTAGCTTCAACAGCATGCGAAACAAACGAGTTAGCTTCAAATCCATGCGAAACACATGATTTAGCTTCAAATCAATGCGAAGTAGGAGGCTTACCTTCGATCCCATGCGATACAAATGGTTTAGCTTCAAATACTTGTGATATACATGATTTAGCTTCAACAGCATGCGAAACAAACGAGTTAGCTTCAAATCCAAGCGAAACACATGATTTAGCTTCAAATCAATGCGAAGTAGGAGGCTCATCTTCGAATCCATGCGAAACGTATGATATAGCTTCAAATACTTGTGATATACATGACTTAGCTTCAACAGCATGCGAAAAAAACGAGTTAGCTTCAAAACCAAGCAAAACACATGATTTACCCTCAAATCAATGCGAAGTAGAAGGCTTAGCTTCGAATAAATGCGAAACAAATGGTTTAGCTTCAAATACTTGTGATATATATGATTTAGCTTCAACAGCATGCGAAACATACGAGTTAGCTTCAAATCCATGCGAAACACATGATTTAGCTTCAAATCAATGCGAAGTAGGAGGCTTATCTTCGATCCCATGCGATACAAATGGTTTAGCTTCAAATACTTGTCATATACATGATTTAGCTTCAACAGCATGCGAAACAAACGAGTTAGCTTCAAATCCATGCGAAACACATGATTTATCATCAAATCAATGCGAAGTAGAAAGCTTAGCTTCAAAACCATGGGAATTAAATGGTTTAGCTTCAAATACTTGTGATATGCATGATTTAGCTTCAACTACTAGCGAAAAAAACGAGTTAGCTTCAAATCCAAGCGAAACACATGATTTAGCTTCAAATCAATGCGAAGTAGAAGGCTTATCTTCGAATCCATGCGAAACAAATGGATTAGCTTCTTATACTTGTGATATACATGATTCAGCTTCAACTGCATGCGAAACAAACGAGTTAGCTTCAAATCCATGCGAAACACATGATTTAGATTAAAATCAATGCGAAGTAGAAGGCTTATCTTCGAATCCATGCGAAACAGATGGTTTAGCTTCAAATACTTGTGATATACACGATTTAGCTTCAACTGCATGCGAAACAAACGAGTTAGCTTATAATCCATACGAAACACATGATTTAGCTTCAAATCAATGCGAAGTAGAAGGGTTATCTTCGTATCCATGCGAAACAAATGGTTTAGCTTCAAATACTTGTGATATACATGATTTAGCTTCAACAGCATGCGAAACAAACTAGTAGGCTTCAAATCCATGCGAAACACATGATTTAGCATCAAATCAATGCGAAGTAAATGGCTGATCTTCGAATCCATGCGTAACAAATGGTTTAGATTCAAATACTTGTGATGTACATGATTTAGCATCAACAGCATGCGAAACAAACGAGTTAGCTTCAAATCCATGCGAAACACATGATTTAGCTTCAAATCAATGCGAATTAGAAGGGTTATCTTGGAATCCATGCAAAACGTATGATATAGCTTCAAATACTTGTGATATACATGATTTAGCTTCAACAGCATGCAAAACAAACGAGTTAGCTTCAAATCCATGCGAAACACATGATTTAGCTTCAAATCAATGCGAAGTAGAAGGCTTATCTTCGATCCCATGCGATACAAATGGTTTAGCTTCAAATACTTGTGATATACATGATTTAGCTTCAACAGCATGCGAAACAAACGTGCTAGCTTCAAATCCATGCGAAACACATGATTTAGCATCAAATCAATGCGAAGTAGAAGGCTTATCTTCGAATCCATGCGAAACGAATAGTTTAGCTTCAAATACTTGTGATATACATGTTTCAGCTTCAACTGCATGCGAAACAAACGAGTTAGCTTCAAATCCACGCGAAACATATGATTTAGATTAAAATCAATGCGAAGTAGAAGGCTTATCTTCGAATCCATGCGAAACAAATGGTTTAGCTTCAAATACTTGTGATATACATGATTTAGCTTCAACAGCATGCGAAACAAACGAGTTAGCTTCAAATCCATGCGAATCACATGATTTAGCATCAAATCAATGCTAAGTAGAAGGCTGATCTTCGAATCCATGCGTAACAAATGGTTTAGCTTAAAATACTTGTGATATACATGATTTAACTTCAACAGCATGCGAAACAAACGAGTTAGCTTCAAATCCATGCGAAACACATGATTTAGCTTCAAATAAATGCGAATTAGAAGGGTTGTCTTGGAATCTACGCGAAACGTATGATATAGCTTCAAATACTTGTGATATACATGATTTAGCTTCAACAGCATGCGAAAAAAACGAGTTAGCTTCAAAACCAAGCGAAACACATGATTACCCTCAAATCAATGCGAAGTAGAAGGCTTAGCTTCGAATAAATGCGAAACAAATGGTTTAGCTTCAAATACTTGTGATATATATGATTTAGCTTCAACAGCATGCGAAACAAACGAGTTAGCTTCAAATCCATGCGAAACACATGATTTAGCTTCAAATCAATGCGAAGTAGGAGGCTTATCTTCGATCCCATGCGATACAAATGGTTTAGCTTCAAATACTTGTGATATACATGATTTAGCTTCAACAGCATGCGAAACAAACGAGTTAGCTTCAAATCCATGCGAAACACATGATTTAGCTTCAAATCAATGCGAAGTAGGAGGCTTACCTTCGGTCCCATGCGATACAAATGGTTTAGCTTCAAATACTTGTGATATACATGATTTAGCTTCAACAGCATGCGAAACAAACGAGTTAGCTTCAAATCCATGCGAAACACATGATTTAGATTAAAATCAATGCGAAGTAGGAGGCTTATCTTCGAAACCATGCGAAACAAATGGATTAGCTTCATATACTTGTGATATACATGATTTAGCTTCAACAGCATGCGAAACAAACGAGTTAGCTTCAAATCCATGCGAAACACATGATTTAGCCTCAAATCAATGCGAATTTTCGAAGGGTTATCTTCGATTCCATGCGAAACATATGATATAGCTTCAAATAATTGTGATATACATGATTTAGCTTCAACAGCATGCGAAAAAAACGAGTTAGCTTCAAAACCAAGCGAAACACATGATTTAGCCTCAAATCAATGCGAAGTAGAAGGCTTAGCTTCGAATAAATGCGAAACAAATGGTTTAGCTTCAAATACTTGTGATATATATGATTTAGCTTCAACAGCATGCGAAACAAACGAGTTAGCTTCAAATCCATGCGAAACACATGATTTAGCTTCAAATCAATGCGAAGTAGGAGGCTTACCTTCGATCCCATGCGATACAAATGGTTTAGCTTCAAATACTTGTGATATACATGATTTAGCTTCAACAGCATGCGAAACAAACGAGTTAGCTTCAAATCCAAGCGAAACACATGATTTAGCTTCAAATCAATGCGAAGTAGAAGGCTTATCTTCGAATCCATGCGAAACAAATGGATTAGCTTCTTATACTTGTGATATACATGATTCAGCTTCAACTGCATGCGAAACAAACGAGTTAGCTTCAAATCCATGCGAAACACATGATTTAGATTAAAATCAATGCGAAGTAGAAGGCTTATCTTCGAATCCATGCGAAACAAATGGTTTAGCTTTAAATACTTGTGATATACACGATTTAGCTTCAACTGCATGCGAAACAATCGAGTTAGCTTATAATCCATACGAAACACATGATTTAGCTTCAAATCAATGCGAAGTAGAAGGGTTATCTTCGTATCCATGCGAAACAAATGGTTTAGCTTCAAATACTTGTGATATACATGATTTAGCTTCAACAGCATGCGAAATAAACGAGTTAGATTCAAATCCATGCGAAACACATGATTTAGCTTCAAATCAATGCGAATTAGAAGGGTTGTCTTGGAATCCATGCGAAACGTATGATATAGCTTCAAATACTTGTGATATACATGATTTAACTTCAACAGCATGCGAAAAAAACGAGTTAGCTTCAAAACCAAGCGAAACACATGATTTAGCCTCAAATCAATGCGAAGTAGAAGGCTTAGCTTCGAATAAATGCGAAACAAATGGTTTAGCTTCAAATACTTGTGATATATATGATTTAGCTTCAACAGCATGCGAAACAAACGAGTTAGCTTCAAATCCATGCGAAACACATGATTTAGCTTCAAATCAATGCGAAGTAGGAGGCTTACCTTCGATCCCATGCGATACAAATGGTTTAGCTTCAAATACTTGTGATATACATGATTTAGCTTCAACAGCATGCGAAACAAACGAGTTAGCTTCAAATCCAAGCGAAACACATGATTTAGCTTCAAATCAATGCGAAGTAGGAGGCTCATCTTCGAATCCATGCGAAACGTATGATATAGCTTCAAATACTTGTGATATACATGACTTAGCTTCAACAGCATGCGAAAAAAACGAGTTAGCTTCAAAACCAAGCAAAACACATGATTTACCCTCAAATCAATGCGAAGTAGAAGGCTTAGCTTCGAATAAATGCGAAACAAATGGTTTAGCTTCAAATACTTGTGATATATATGATTTAGCTTCAACAGCATGCGAAACATACGAGTTAGCTTCAAATCCATGCGAAACACATGATTTAGCTTCAAATCAATGCGAAGTAGGAGGCTTATCTTCGATCCCATGCGATACAAATGGTTTAGCTTCAAATACTTGTCATATACATGATTTAGCTTCAACAGCATGCGAAACAAACGAGTTAGCTTCAAATCCATGCGAAACACATGATTTATCATCAAATCAATGCGAAGTAGAAAGCTTAGCTTCAAAACCATGGGAATTAAATGGTTTAGCTTCAAATACTTGTGATATGCATGATTTAGCTTCAACTACTAGCGAAAAAAACGAGTTAGCTTCAAATCCAAGCGAAACACATGATTTAGCTTCAAATCAATGCGAAGTAGAAGGCTTATCTTCGAATCCATGCGAAACAAATGGATTAGCTTCTTATACTTGTGATATACATGATTCAGCTTCAACTGCATGCGAAACAAACGAGTTAGCTTCAAATCCATGCGAAACACATGATTTAGATTAAAATCAATGCGAAGTAGAAGGCTTATCTTCGAATCCATGCGAAACAGATGGTTTAGCTTCAAATACTTGTGATATACACGATTTAGCTTCAACTGCATGCGAAACAAACGAGTTAGCTTATAATCCATACGAAACACATGATTTAGCTTCAAATCAATGCGAAGTAGAAGGGTTATCTTCGTATCCATGCGAAACAAATGGTTTAGCTTCAAATACTTGTGATATACATGATTTAGCTTCAACAGCATGCGAAACAAACAAGTAGGCTTCAAATCCATGCGAAACACATGATTTAGCATCAAATCAATGCGAAGTAAATGGCTGATCTTCGAATCCATGCGTAACAAATGGTTTAGATTCAAATACTTGTGATGTACATGATTTAGCATCAACAGCATGCGAAACAAACGAGTTAGCTTCAAATCCATGCGAAACACATGATTTAGCTTCAAATCAATGCGAATTAGAAGGGTTATCTTGGAATCCATGCGAAACGTATGATATAGCTTCAAATACTTGTGATATACATGATTTAGCTTCAACAGCATGCAAAACAAACGAGTTAGCTTCAAATCCATGCGAAACACATGATTTAGCTTCAAATCAATGCGAAGTAGAAGGCTTATCTTCGATCCCATGCGATACAAATGGTTTAGCTTCAAATACTTGTGATATACATGATTTTGCTTCAACAGCATGCGAAACAAACGTGCTAGCTTCAAATCCATGCGAAACACATGATTTAGCATCAAATCAATGCGAAGTAGAAGGCTTATCTTCGAATCCATGCGAAACGAATAGTTTAGCTTCAAATACTTGTGATATACATGTTTCAGCTTCAACTGCATGCGAAACAAACGAGTTAGCTTCAAATCCACGCGAAACATATGATTTAGATTAAAATCAATGCGAAGTAGAAGGCTTATCTTCGAATCCATGCGAAACAAATGGTTTAGCTTCAAATACTTGTGATATACATGATTTAGCTTCAACAGCATGCGAAACAAACGAGTTAGCTTCAAATCCATGCGAATCACATGATTTAGCATCAAATCAATGCTAAGTAGAAGGCTGATCTTCGAATCCATGCGTAACAAATGGTTTAGCTTAAAATACTTGTGATATACATGATTTAACTTCAACAGCATGCGAAACAAACGAGTTAGCTTCAAATCCATGCGAAACACATGATTTAGCTTCAAATAAATGCGAATTAGAAGGGTTGTCTTGGAATCTACGCGAAACGTATGATATAGCTTCAAATACTTGTGATATACATGATTTAGCTTCAACAGCATGCGAAAAAAACGAGTTAGCTTCAAAACCAAGCGAAACACATGATTTACCCTCAAATGAATGCGAAGTAGAAGGCTTAGCTTCGAATAAATGCGAAACAAATGGTTTAGCTTCAAATACTTGTGATATATATGATTTAGCTTCAACAGCATGCGAAACAAACGAGTTAGCTTCAAATCCATGCGAAACACATGATTTAGCTTCAAATCAATGCGAAGTAGGAGGCTTATCTTCGATCCCATGCGATACAAATGGTTTAGCTTCAAATACTTGTGATATACATGATTTAGCTTCAACAGCATGCGAAACAAACGAGTTAGCTTCAAATCCATGCGAAACACATGATTTAGCTTCAAATCAATGCGAAGTAGGAGGCTTACCTTCGGTCCCATGCGATACAAATGGTTTAGCTTCAAATACTTGTGATATACATGATTTAGCTTCAACAGCATGCGAAACAAACGAGTTAGCTTCAAATCCATGCGAAACACATGATTTAGATTAAAATCAATGCGAAGTAGGAGGCTTATCTTCGAAACCATGCGAAACAAATGGATTAGCTTCATATACTTGTGATATACATGATTTAGCTTCAACAGCATGCGAAACAAACGAGTTAGCTTCAAATCCATGCGAAACACATGATTTAGCCTCAAATCAATGCGAATTTTCGAAGGGTTATCTTCGATTCCATGCGAAACATATGATATAGCTTCAAATAATTGTGATATACATGATTTAGCTTCAACAGCATGCGAAAAAAACGAGTTAGCTTCAAAACCAAGCGAAACACATGATTTAGCCTCAAATCAATGCGAAGTAGAAGGCTTAGCTTCGAATAAATGCGAAACAAATGGTTTAGCTTCAAATACTTGTGATATATATGATTTAGCTTCAACAGCATGCGAAACAAACGAGTTAGCTTCAAATCCATGCGAAACACATGATTTAGCTTCAAATCAATGCGAAGTAGGAGGCTTACCTTCGATCCCATGCGATACAAATGGTTTAGCTTCAAATACTTGTGATATACATGATTTAGCTTCAACAGCATGCGAAACAAACGAGTTAGCTTCAAATCCAAGCGAAACACATGATTTAGCTTCAAATCAATGCGAAGTAGAAGGCTTATCTTCGAATCCATGCGAAACAAATGGATTAGCTTCTTATACTTGTGATATACATGATTCAGCTTCAACTGCATGCGAAACAAACGAGTTAGCTTCAAATCCATGCGAAACACATGATTTAGATTAAAATCAATGCGAAGTAGAAGGCTTATCTTCGAATCCATGCGAAACAAATGGTTTAGCTTTAAATACTTGTGATATACACGATTTAGCTTCAACTGCATGCGAAACAATCGAGTTAGCTTATAATCCATACGAAACACATGATTTAGCTTCAAATCAATGCGAAGTAGAAGGGTTATCTTCGTATCCATGCGAAACAAATGGTTTAGCTTCAAATACTTGTGATATACATGATTTAGCTTCAACAGCATGCGAAACAAACGAGTAAGCTTCAAATCCATGCGAAACACATGATTTAGCATCAAATCAATGCGAAGTAAATGGCTGATCTTCGAATCCATGCGTAACAAATGGTTTAGATTCAAATACTTGTGATGTACATGATTTAGCTTCAACAGCATGCGAAACAAACGAGTTAGCTTCAAATCCATGCGAAACACATGATTTAGCTTCAAATCAATGCGAAGTAGGAGGCTTACCTTTGATCCCATGCGATACAAATGGTTTAGCTTCAAATACTTGTGATATACATGATTTAGCTTCAACAGCATGCGAAACAAACGAGTTAGCTTCAAATCCATGCGAAACACATGATTTAGCTTCAAATCAATGCGAAGTAAGAGGCTTATCTTCGATCCCATGCGATACAAATGGTTTAGCTTCAAATACTTGTGATATACAAGATTTAGCTTCAACAGCATGCGAAACAAACGAGCTAGCGTCAAATCCATGCGAAACACATGATTTAGCATCAAATCAATGCGAAGTAGAAGGCTTATCTTCGAATCCATGCGAAACGAATAGTTTAGCTTCAAATACTTGTGATATACATGATTCAGTTTCAACTGCATACGAAACAAACGAGTTAGCTTCAAATCCATGCGAAACACATGATTTAGATTAAAATCAATGCGAAGTAGAAGGCATATCTTCGAATCCATGCGAAACAAATGGTTTAGCTTCAAATACTTGTGATATACATGATTTAGCTTCAACAGCATGCGAAACAAACGAGTTAGCTTCAAATCCATGCGAAACACATGATTTAGCATCAAATCAATGCTAAGTAGAAGGCTGATCTTCGAATCCATGCGTAACAAATGGTTTAGCTTAAAATACTTGTGATATACATGATTTAACTTCAACAGCATGCGAAACAAACGAGTTAGCTTCAAATCCATGCGAAACACATGATTTAGCTTCAAATAAATGCGAATTAGAAGGGTTGTCTTGGAATCCATGCGAAACGTATGATATAGCTTCAAATACTTGTGATATACATGATTTAGCTTCAACAGCATGCGAAAAAAACGAGTTAGCTTCAAAACCAAGCGAAACACATGATTTACCCTCAAATCAATGCGAAGTAGAAAGCTTAGCTTCGAATAAATGCGAAACAAATGTTTTAGCTTCAAATACTTGTGATATATATGATTCAGCTTCAACAGCATGCGAAACAAACGAGTTAGCTTCAAAACCAAGGGAAACACATGATTTAGCTTCAAATCAATGCGAAGTAGGAGGCTTATCTTCGATCCCATGCGATACAAATGGTTTAGCTTCAGATACTTGTGATATACATGATTTATCTTCAACAGCATGCGAAACAAACGAGTTAGCTTCAAATCCATGCGAAACACATGATTTAGCTTCAAATCAATGCGAAGTAGGAGGCTTACCTTCGGTCCCAGGCGATACAAATGGTTTAGCTTCAAATACTTGTGATATACATGATTTAGCTTCAACAGCATGCGAAACAAACGAGTTAGCTTCAAATCCATGCGAAACACATGATTTAGATTAAAATCAATTCGAAGTAGAAGGCTTATCTTCGAAACCATGCGAAACAAATGGATTAGCTTCATATACTTGTGATATACATGATTTAGCTTCAACAGCATGCGAAACAAACGAGTTAGATTCAAATCCATGCGAAACACATGATTTAGCTTCAAATCAATGCGAATTAGAAGGGTTGTCTTGGAATCCATGCGAAACGTATGATATAGCTTCAAATACTTGTGATATACATGATTTAGCTTCAACAGCATGCGAATAAAACGAGTTAGCTTCAAAACCAAGCGAAACACATGATATAGCCTCAAATCAATGCGAAGTAGAAGGCTTAGCTTCGAATAAATGCGAAACAAATGGTTTAGCTTCAAATACTTGTGATATATATGATTTAGCTTCAACAGCATGCGAAACAAACGAGTTAGCTTCAAAACCAAGCGAAACACATGATTTAGCTTCAAATCAATGCGAAGTAGGAGGCTAATCTTCGATCCCATGCGATACAAATGGTTTAGCTTCAAATACTTGTGATATACATGATTTAGCTTCAACAGCATGCGAAACAAACGAGTTAGCTTCAAATCCATGCGAAACACATGATTTAGCTTCAAATCAATGCGAAGTAGGAGGCTTACGTTCGGTCCCATGCGATACAAATGGTTTAGCTTCAAATACTTGTGATATACATGATTTAGCTTCAACAGCATGCGAAGCAAACGAGTTAGCTTCAAATCCATGCGAAACACATGATTTAGATTAAAATCAATACGAAGTAGAAGGCTTATCTTCGAAACCATGCGAAACAAATGGATTAGCTTCATATACTTGTGATATACATGATTTAGCTTCAACAGCATGCGAAATAAACGAGTTAGATTCAAATCCATGCGAAACACATGATTTAGCTTCAAATCAATGCGAATTAGAAGGGTTGTCTTGGAATCCATGCGAAACGTATGATATAGCTTCAAATACTTGTGATATACATGATTTAGCTTCAACAGCATGCGAAAAAAACGAGTTAGCTTCAAAACCAAGCGACACACATGATTTAGCCTCAAATCAATGCGAAGTAGAAGGCTTAGCTTCGAATAAATGCGAAACAAATGGTTTAGCTTCAAATACTTGTGATATATATGATTTAGCTTCAACAGCATGCGAAACAAACGAGTTAGCTTCAAATCCATGCGAAACACATGATTTAGCTTCAAATCAATGCGAAGTAGGAAGCTTACCTTCGATCCCATGCGATACAAATGGTTTAGCTTCAAATACTTGTGATATACATGATTTAGCTTCAACAGCATGCGAAACAAACGAGTTAGCTTCAAATCCATGCGAAACACATGATTTAGATTAAAATCAATGCGAAGTAGAAGGCTTATCTTCGAATCCATGCGAAACAAATGGTTTAGCTTCAAATACTTGTGATATACATGATTTAGCTTCAACTGCATGCGAAACAAACGAGTTAGCTTAAAATCCATGCGGAACACATGATTTAGCTTCAAATCATTGCGAAGTAGAAGGCTGATCTTCGAATCCATGCGAAGCAAATGGTTTAGCTTCAAATACTTTTGATACACTTGATTTAGCTTCAACAGCATGCGAAACAAACGAGTTAGCTTCAAATCCATGCGAAACACATGATTTAGCATCAAATCAATGCGATGTGGAAGGCTGATCTTCGAATCCATGCGTAACAAATGGTTTAGCTGCAAATACTTGTGATATACATGATTCAGCTTCAACTGCATGCGAAACAAACGAGTTAGCTTCAAATCCATGCGAAACACATGATTCAGCTTCAAATCAATGCGAATTAGAAGGGTTGTCTTGGAATCCATGCGAAACGTATGATATAGCTTCAAATACTTGTGATATACATGATTTAGCTTCAACAGCATGCGAAAAAAACGAGTTAGCTTCAAAACCAAGCAAAACACATGATTTACCCTCAAATCAATGCGAAGTAGAAGGCTTAGCTTCGAATAAATGCGAAACAAATGGTTTAGCTTCAAATACTTGTGATATATATGATTTAGCTTCAACAGCATGCGAAACAAACGAGTTAGCTTCAACTCCATGCGAAACACATGATTTAGTTTCAAATCAATGCGAATTAGAAGGGTTGTCTTGGAATCCATGCGAAACGTATGATATAGCTTCAAATACTTGTGATATACATGATTTAGCTTCAACAGCATGCGAAAAAAACCAGTTAGCTTCAAATCCATGCGAAACACATGATTTAGCTTCAAATCAATGCGAATTAGAAGGGTTATCTTCGAATCCATGCGAAACAAATGGATTAGCTTCATATACTTGTGATATACATGATTTAGCTTCAACAGCATGCGAAATAAACGAGTTAGCTTCAAAACCAAGCGAAACACATGATTTAGCCTCAAATCAATGCGAAGTAGAAGGCTTAGCTTCGAATAAATGCGAAACAAATGGTTTAGCTTCATATACTTGTGATATATATGATTTAGCTTCAACAGCATGCGAAACAAAAGAGTTAGCTTCAAATCCATGCGAAACAAATGATTTAGCATCAAATCAATGCGAAGTAGAAGGCTGATCTTCGAATCCATGCGAAGCAAATGGTTTAGCTTCAAATACTTGTGATATACATGATTTAGCTTCAACAGCATGCGAAACAAACGAGCCAGCTTCAAATCCATGCGAAACACATGATTTAGCATCAAATCAATGCGAAGTAGAAGGCTTATCTTCGAATCCATGCGAAACATATGGTTTAGCTTCAAATACTTGTGATATGCATGATTTAGCTACAACTGCATGCGAAAAGAACGAGTTAGCTTCAAAACCAAGCGAAACACATGATTTAGCGTCAAACCAATGCAAAGTAGAAGGCTTAGCTTCGAATAAATGCGAAACAAATGGTTTAGCTTCAAATACTTGTGATATACATGATTTAGCTTCAACTGCATGCGAAACAAACGAGTTAGCTTCGAATCCATGCGAAACGAATAGTTTAGCTTCAAATACTTGTGATGTACATGATTCAGCTTCAACTGCATGCGAAACAATCGAGTTAGCTTAAAATCCATGCGGAACACATGATTTAGCTTCAAATCAATGCGAAGTAGAAGGCTGATCTTCGAATCCATGCGAAGCAAATGGTTTAGCTTCAAATACTTGTGATACACTTGATTTAGCTTCAACTGGTCGCGAATCAAACAAGTTAGCTTCAAATCCATGCGAACACATGATTTATCTTCAAATCAATGCGAAGTAGGAGGCTTATCTTCGATTCCATGCGATACAAATGGTTTAGCTTCAAATACAAGTGATGTACATGATTTAGCTACAACAGCATGCGAAACAAACGAGTTAGCTTCAAATCCATGCGAAACAAAGGTTTTAGATTCAAATAAATGCGAAGTAGAAGACAGATCTTCAAATCCATGCGAAACAAATGGTTTAGCTTCAAATACTTGTGATGTACATGATTCAGCTTCAACTGCATGCGAAACAATCGAGTTAGCTTTAAATCCATGCGAAACACATGATTTAGCCTCAAATCAATGCGAAGTAGAAGGCTTTGCTTCAAATCCGTGCGAATCAAATGGTTTAGCTTCAAATACTTGTGATATACATGATTCACCTTCAACTGCATGCGAAACAAACGAGTTAGGTTTAAATCCATGCGAAACACATGATTTAGATTAAAATCAATGCAAAGTAGAAGGCTTATCTTCGAATCCATGCGAAACAAATCGTTTAGTTTCAAATACTTGTGATATACATGATTTAGCTACAACTGCATGCGAAAAAAACGAGTTAGTTTCAAAACCAAGCGAAACACATGATTTAGCCTCAAATCAATGCGAAGTAGAAGGCTTAGCTTCGAATAAATGCGAAACAAATGGTTTAGCTTCAAATACTTGTGATATATATGATTTAGCTTCAACAGCATGCGAAACAAACGAGTTAGCTTCAAATCCATGCGAAAGACATGATTTAGTTTCAAATCAATGCGAATTAGAAGGGTTGTCTTGAAATCCATGCGAAACGTATGATATAGCTTCAAATACTTGTGATATACATGATTTAGCTTCAACAGCATGCGAAACAAACGAGTTAGCTTCAAATCCATGCGAAACACATGATTTAGCATCAAATCAATGCTAAGTAGAAGGCTGATCTTCGAATCCATGCGTAACAAATGGTTTAGCTTCAAATACTTGTGATATACATGATTTAGCTCCAACAGCATGCGAAACAAACGAGTTAGCTTCAAATCCATGCGAAACACATGATTTAGCTTCAAATCAATGCGAATAAGAAGGGTTGTCTTGGAATCCATGCGAAACGTATGATATAGCTTCAAATACTTGTGATATACATGATTTAGCTTCAACAGCATGCGAAACAAAAACGAGTTAGCTTTAAATCCATGCGAAACACATGATTTAGATTAAAATCAATGCGAAGTAGAAGGCTTATCTTCGAATCCATGCGAAACAAATGGTTTAGCTTCAAATACTTGTGATATACATGATTTAGCTTCAACAGCATGCGAAACAAACGAGTTAGCTTAAAATCCATGCGAAACACATGATTTAGCTTCAAATCAATGCGAAGTAGGAGGCTTATCTTCGATCCCATCCGATACAAATGGTTTAGCTTCAAATACTTGTGATATACATGATTTAGCTTCAACAGCATGCGAAACAAACGAGTTAGCTTAAAATCCATGCGAAACACATAATTTAGCTTCAAATCAATGCGAAGTAGAAGGCTGATATTTGAATTCATGCGTAACAAATGGTTTAGCTTCAAATGCTTGTGATATACATGATTTAGCTTCAACTGCATGCGAAACAAACGAGTTAGCTTCGAATCCATGCGAAACGAATAGTTTAGCTTCAAAAACTTGTGATGTACATGATTTAGCTTCAACTGCATGCGAAACAAACGAGTTAGCTTAAAATCCATGCGGAACACATGATTTAGCTTCAAATCAATGCGAAACACATGATTTAGATTAAAATCAATGCGAAGTAGAAGGCTTATCTTCGAATCCATGCGAAACAAATGGTTTAGCTTCAAATACTTGTGAGATACATGATTTAGCTTCAACTGCATGCGAAACAAACGAGTTAGCTTATAATCCATGCGAAACACATGATTTAGCTTCAAATTAATGCGAAGTAGAGGGGTTATCTTCGTATCCATGCGAAACAAATGGTTTAGCTTCAAATACTTGTGATACATTTGATTTAGCTCCAACAGCATGCGAAACAAACGAGTTATCTTCAAATACATGCGAAACACATGATTTAGCTTCAAATCAATGCGAAGTAGAAGGCTGATATTCGAATCCACGAGAAACAAATGGTTTTGCTTCAAATACTTGTGATATACATGATTTAGTTTCAACTGCATGCGAAACAAACGATTTAGCTTCAAATCCATGCGAAACACATGATTTAGCTTCAAATCAATGCGAAGTAGAAGGCTGATCTTCGAATTCATGCGTAACAAATGGTTTAGCTTCAAATACTTGTGATATACATGATTTAGCTTCAACAGCATGCGAAACAAACGAGTTAGCTTCAAATCCATGCGAAACACATGATTTAGCCTCAAATCAATGCGAATTAGAAGGGTTATCTTCGAATCCATGCGAAACATATGATATAGCTTCCAATACTTGTGATATACATGATTTAGCTTCAACAGCATGCAAAACAAACGAGTTAGCTCCAAATCCATGCGAACACATGATTTAGCTTCAAATCAATGCGAATTAGAAGGGTTATATTGGAATCCATGCGAAACGAATGGTTTGGCATCAAATACTTGTGATATACATGATTTAGCTTCAACAGCATGCGAAACAAACGAGTTAGATTCAAGTCCAAGCGAAAAACATGATTTATCATCAAGTCAACGCGAAGTTGATGGCTTAGCTTCAAATCCATGCGAAACGAATGATTTAGCTTCACATACTTGAGAATATATGTGATATAGCTTCAAATGCAGGCGAAACAAACGAGTTAGCTTCAAACCCATGCGAAACACATGATTTAGCATCTAATCAATTCGAAGTAGAAGGCTTATCTTCGATTCCATGCGATACAAATGGTTTAGCTTCAAATACTTGTGATATACATGATTTAGCGTCAACAGCATGCGAAAAAAACGAGTTAGCTTCAAATCCAAGCGAAACACATGATTTAGCTTCAAATCAATGCGAAGTAGAAGGCTTATCTTCATATCCATGCGAAACAAATGGTTTAGCTGCAAATACTTGTGATATACGTGATTTAGCTTCAACTGCATGCGAAACAAACGAGTTAGCTTCGAATCCATGCGAAACGAACAGTTTAGCTTCAAATACTTGTGATGTACATGATTCAGCTTCAACTGCATGCGAAACAAACGAGTTAGCTTAAAATCCATGCGGAACACATGATTTAGCTTCAAATCAATGCGAAGTAGAAGGCTGATCTTCGAATCCATGCGAAGCAAATGGTTTAGCTTCAAATACTTGTGATACACTTGATTTAGCTTCAACTGCTCGCGAATCAAACAAGTTAGCTTCAAATCCATGCGAACACATGATTTAGCTTCAAATACATGCGAAACACATGATTTAGCTTCAAATCAATGCGAAGTAGAAGGCTGATCTTCGAATCCATGCGAAACAAATGGTTTAGCTTCAAATACTTGTGAGATACATGATTTAGCTTCAACTGCATGCGAAACAAACGAGTTAGCTTCAAATCCATGCGAAACACATGATTTAGCTTCAAATCAATGCGAAGTAGAGGGGTTATATTCGTATCCATGCGAAACAAATGGTTTAGCTTCAAATACTTGTGATACATTTGATTTAGCTTCAACAGCATGCGAAACAAACGAGTTAGCTTCAAATCCATGCGAAACACATGATTTAGCCTCAAATCAATGCGAATTAGAAGGGTTATCTTCGAATCCATGCGAAACATATGATATAGCTTCAAATACTTGTGATATACATGATTTAGCTTCAACAGCATGCGAAACAAACGAGTTAGCTTCAAATCCATTCGAAACACATGATTTAGCATCTAATCAATGCGAAGGAGAAGGTTGTTCTTTGAATCCATGCGAAACGAATGGTTTAGCTTCAAATACTTGTGATACACTTGATTTAGCTTCAACAGCATGCGAAACAAACGAGTTAGCTCCAAATCCATGCGAACACATGATTTAGCTTCAAATCAATGCGAATTAGAAGGGTTATATTGGAATCCATGCGAAACAAATGGTTTAGCATCAAATACTTGTGATATACATGATTTAGCTTCAACAGCATGCGAAACAAACGAGTTAGATTCAAGTCCAAGCGAAAAACATGATTTATCATCAAGTCAACGCGAAGTTGATGGCTTAGCTTCAAATCCATGCGAAACGAATGATTTAGCTTCACATACTTGAGAATATATGTGATATAGCTTCAAATGCAGGCGAAACAAACGAGTTAGCTTCAAACCCATGCGAAACACATGATTTAGCATCTAATCAATGCGAAGTAGAAGGCTTATCTTCGATTCCATGCGATACAAATGGTTTAGCTTCAAATACTTGTGATATACATGATTTAGCGTCAACAGCATGCGAAAAAAACGAGTTAGCTTCAAATCCAAGCGAAACACATGATTTAGCTTCAAATCAATGCGAAGTAGAAGGCTTATCTTCGAATCCATGCGAAACAAATGGATTAGCTTCTTATACTTGTGATATACATGTTTTAGCTTCAACAGCATGCGAAATAAACGAGTTAGATTCAAATCCATGCGAAACACATGATTTAGCTTCAAATCAATGCGAAGTAGAAGGCTTATCTTCGTATCCATGCGAAACAAATGGTTTAGCTGCAAATACTTGTGATATACGTGATTTAGCTTCAACTGCATGCGAAACAAACGAGTTAGCTTCGAATCCATGCGAAACGAACAGTTTAGCTTCAAATACTTGTGATGTACATGATTCAGCTTCAACTGCATGCGAAACAAACGAGTTAGCTTAAAATCCATGCGGAACACATGATTTAGCTTCAAATCAATGCGAAGTAGAAGGCTGATCTTCGAATCCATGCGAAGCAAATGGTTTAGCTTCAAATACTTGTGATACACTTGATTTAGCTTCAACTGCTCGCGAATCAAACAAGTTAGCTTCAAATCCATGCGAACACATGATTTAGCTTCAAATACATGCGAAACACATGATTTAGCTTCAAATCAATGCGAAGTAGAAGGCTGATCTTCGAATCCATGCGAAACAAATGGTTTAGCTTCAAATACTTGTGAGATACATGATTTAGCTTCAACTGCATGCGAAACAAACGAGTTAGCTTCAAATCCATGCGAAACACATGATTTAGCTTCAAATCAATGCGAAGTAGAGGGGTTATATTCGTATCCATGCGAAACAAATGGTTTAGCTTCAAATACTTGTGATACATTTGATTTAGCTTCAACAGCATGCGAAACAAACGAGTTAGCTTCAAATCCATGCGAAACACATGATTTAGCCTCAAATCAATGCGAATTAGAAGGGTTATCTTCGAATCCATGCGAAACATATGATATAGCTTCAAATACTTGTGATATACATGATTTAGCTTCAACAGCATGCGAAACAAACGAGTTAGCTTCAAATCCATTCGAAACACATGATTTAGCATCTAATCAATGCGAAGGAGAAGGTTGTTCTTTGAATCCATGCGAAACGAATGGTTTAGCTTCAAATACTTGTGATACACTTGATTTAGCTTCAACAGCATGCGAAACAAACGAGTTAGCTCCAAATCCATGCGAACACATGATTTAGCTTCAAATCAATGCGAATTAGAAGGGTTATATTGGAATCCATGCGAAACAAATGGTTTAGCATCAAATACTTGTGATATACATGATTTAGCTTCAACAGCATGCGAAACAAACGAGTTAGATTCAAGTCCAAGCGAAAAACATGATTTATCATCAAGTCAACGCGAAGTTGATGGCTTAGCTTCAAATCCATGCGAAACGAATGATTTAGCTTCACATACTTGAGAATATATGTGATATAGCTTCAAATGCAGGCGAAACAAACGAGTTAGCTTCAAACCCATGCGAAACACATGATTTAGCATCTAATCAATGCGAAGTAGAAGGCTTATCTTCGATTCCATGCGATACAAATGGTTTAGCTTCAAATACTTGTGATATACATGATTTAGCGTCAACAGCATGCGAAAAAAACGAGTTAGCTTCAAATCCAAGCGAAACACATGATTTAGCTTCAAATTAATGCGAAGTAGAGGGGTTATCTTCGTATCCATGCGAAACAAATGGTTTAGCTTCAAATACTTGTGATACATTTGATTTAGCTTCAACAGCATGCGAAACAAAGGAGTTATCTTCAAATACATGCGAAACACATGATTTAGCTTCAAATCAATGCGAAGTAGAAGGCTGATCTTCGAATTCATGCGTAACAAATGGTTTAGCTTCAAATACTTGTGAGATACATGATTTAGCTTCAACTGCATGCGAAACAAACGAGTTAGCTTCGAATCCATGCGAAACACATGATTTAGCTTCAAATTAATGCGAAGT
Source organism: Megalopta genalis (assembly GCF_051020955.1). Taxonomy (NCBI): domain Eukaryota; kingdom Metazoa; phylum Arthropoda; class Insecta; order Hymenoptera; family Halictidae; genus Megalopta; species Megalopta genalis. The sequence goes on along the minus strand of NW_027476112.1, from coordinate 441,543 downwards.
AGAGGGGTTATCTTCGTATCCATGCGAAACAAATGGTTTAGCTTCAAATACTTGTGATACATTTGATTTAGCTTCACCAGCATGCGAAACAAAGGAGTTATCTTCAAATACATGCGAAACACATGATTTAGCTTCAAATAAATGCGAAGTAGAAGGCTTATCTTCGTATCCATGCGAAACAATTGGTTTAGCTGCATATACTTGTGATATACGTGTTTTAGCTTCAACCGCATGCGAAACAATCGAGTTAGCTTCGAATCCATGCGAAACACATGATTTAGCTTCAAATTAATACGAAGTAGAGGGGTTATCTTCGTATCCATGCGAAACAAATGGTTTAGCTTCAAATACTTGTGATACATTTGATTTAGCTTCAACAGCATGCGAAACAATGGAGTTATCTTCAAATACATGCGAAACACATGATTTAGCTTCAAATCAATGCGAAGTAGAAGGCTGATCTTCGAATTCATGCGTAACAAATGGTTTAGCTTCAAATACTTGTGATATACATGATTTAGCTTCAACAGCATGCGAAACAAACGAGTTAGCTTCAAATCCATGCGAAACACATGATTTAGCCTCAAATCAATGCGAATTTTCGAAGGGTTATCTTCGAATCCATGCGAAACAGATGATATAGCTTCAAATACTTGTGATATACATGATTTAGCTTCAACAGCATGCGAAACAAACGAGTTAGCTTCAAATCCATTCGAATCACATGATTTAGCATCTAATCAATGCGAAGTAGAAGGCTGTTCTTTGAATCCATGCGAAACAAATGGTTTAGATTCAAATACTTGTGATACACTTGATTTAGCTTCAACTGCTCGCGAATCAAACAAGTTAGCTTCAAATCCATGCGAACACATGATTTAGCTTCAAATCAATGCGAATCACATGATTTAGATTAAAATCAATGCGAAGTAGAAGGCTTATCTTCGAATCCATGCGAAACAAATGGTTTAGCTTCAAATACTTGTGAGATACATGATTTAGCGTCAACAGCATGCGAAAAAAACGAGTTAGCTTCAAATCCAAGCGAAACACATGATTTAGCTTCAAATCAATGCGAAGTAGAAGGCTTATCTTCGAATCCATGCGAAACAAATGGATTAGCTTCTTATACTTGTGATATACATGTTTTAGCTTCAACAGCATGCGAAATAAACGAGTTAGATTCAAATCCATGCGAAACACATGATTTAGCTTCAAATCAATGCGAAGTAGAAGGCTTATCTTCGTATCCATGCGAAACAAATGGTTTAGCTGCAAATACTTGTGATATACGTGATTTAGCTTCAACTGCATGCGAAACAAACGAGTTAGCTTCGAATCCATGCGAAACGAACAGTTTAGCTTCAAATACTTGTGATGTACATGAATCAGCTTCAACTGCATGCGAAACAAACGAGTTAGCTTAAAATCCATGCGGAACACATGATTTAGCTTCAAATCAATGCGAAGTAGAAGGCTGATCTTCGAATCCATGCGAAGCAAATGGTTTAGCTTCAAATACTTGTGATACACTTGATTTAGCTTCAACTGCTCGCGAATCAAACAAGTTAGCTTCAAATCCATGCGAACACATGATTTAACTTCAAATACATGCGAAACACATGATTTAGCTTCAAATCAATGCGAAGTAGAAGGCTGATCTTCGAATCCATGCGAAACAAATGGTTTAGTTTCAAATACTTGTGATATACATAATTTAGCTTCAACAGCATGCGAAACAAACGAGTTAGCTCGAAATCCATGCGAACACATGATTTAGCTTCAAATCAATGCGAATTAGAAGGGTTATATTGGAATCCATGCGAAACAAATGGTTTAGCATCAAATACTTGTGATATACATGATTTAGCTTCAACAGCATGCGAAACAAACGAGTTAGATTCAAGTCCAAGCGAAAAACATGATTTATCATCAAGTCAACGCGAAGTTGATGGCTTAGCTTCAAATCCATGCGAAACGAATGATTTAGCTTCACATACTTGAGAATATATGTGATATAGCTTCAAATGCAGGCGAAACAAACGAGTTAGCTTCAAACCCATGCGAAACACATGATTTAGCATCTAATCAATGCGAAGTAGAAGGCTTATCTTCGATTCCATGCGATACAAATGGTTTAGCTTCAAATACTTGTGATATACATGATTTAGCGTCAACAGCATGCGAAAAAAACGAGTTAGCTTCAAATCCAAGCGAAACACATGATTTAGCTTCAAATTAATGCGAAGTAGAGGGGTTATCTTCGTATCCATGCGAAACAAATGGTTTAGCTTCAAATACTTGTGATACATTTGATTTAGCTTCAACAGCATGCGAAACAAAGGAGTTATCTTCAAATACATGCGAAACACATGATTTAGCTTCAAATCAATGCGAAGTAGAAGGCTGATCTTCGAATTCATGCGTAACAAATGGTTTAGCTTCAAATACTTGTGAGATACATGATTTAGCTTCAACTGCATGCGAAACAAACGAGTTAGCTTCGAATCCATGCGAAACACATGATTTAGCTTCAAATTAATGCGAAGTAGTGGGGTTATCTTCGTATCCATGCGAAACAAATGGTTTAGCTTTAAATACTTGTGATACATTTGATTTAGCTTCACCAGCATGCGAAACAAAGGAGTTATCTTCAAATACATGCGAAACACATGATTTAGCTTCAAATCAATGCGAAGTAGAAGGCTGATCTTCGAATTCATGCGTAACAAATGGTTTAGCTTCAAATACTTGTGATATACATGATTTAGCTTCAACAGCATGCGAAACAAACGAGTTAGCTTCAAATCCATGCGAAACACATGATTTAGCCTCAAATCAATGCGAATTTTCGAAGGGTTATCTTCGAATCCATGCGAAACATATGATATAGCTTCAAATACTTGTGATATACATGATTTAGCTTCAACAGCATGCGAAACAAACGAGTTAGCTTCAAATCCATTCGAATCACATGATTTAGCATCTAATCAATGCGAAGTAGAAGGCTGTTCTTTGAATCCATGCGAAACAAATGGTTTAGATTCAAATACTTGTGATACACTTGATTTAGCTTCAACTGCTCGCGAATCAAACAAGTTAGCTTCAAATCCATGCGAACACATGATTTAGCTTCAAATCAATGCGAATCACATGATTTAGATTAAAATCAATGCGAAGTAGAAGGCTTATCTTCGAATCCATGCGAAACAAATGGTTTAGCTTCAAATACTTGTGAGATACATGATTTAGCTTCAACTGCATGCGAAACAAACGAGTTAGCTTCAAATCCATGCGAAACACATGATTTAGCCTCAAATCAATGCGAATTAGAAGGGTTATCTTCGAATCCATGCGAAACATATGATATAGCTTCAAATACTTGTGATATACATGATTTAGCTTCAACAGCATGCGAAACAAACGAGTTAGCTTCAAATCCATTCGAAACACATGATTTAGCTTCAAATCAATGCGAAGAAGAAGGCTGATCTTCGAATCCACGAGAAACAAATGGTTTTGCTTCAAATACTTGTGATATACATGATTTAGCTTCAACAGCATGCGAAAAAAACGAGTTAGATTCAAGTCCAAGCGAAAAACATGATTTATCATCAAGTCAACGCGAAGTTGATGGCTTAGCTTCAAATCCATGCGAAACGAATGATTTAGCTTCACATACTTGAGAATATATGTGATATAGCTTCAAATGCAGGCGAAACAAACGAGTTAGCTTCAAACCCATGCGAAACACAGAATTTAGCATCTAATCAATGCGAAGTAGAAGGCTTATCTTCGATTCCATGCGATACAAATGGTTTAGCTTCAAATACGTGTGATGTACATGATTTAGATTCAACAGCATGCGGAACAAACGAGTTAGCTTAAAATCCATGCGAAACACATGATTTAGATTAAAATCAATGCGAAGTAGAAGGCTTACCTTCGAATCCATGCGAAACGAATAGTTTAGCTTCAAATACTTGTGATATACATGATTCAGCTTCAACTGCATGCGAAACAAACGAGTTAGCTTCAAATCCATGCGAAACACATGATTTAGCTTCAAATCAATGCGAAGTAGAAGGCTTATCTTCGTATCCATGCGAAACAATTGGTTTAGCTGCATATACTTGTGATATACGTGATTTAGCTTCAACCGCATGCGAAACAAACGAGTTAGCTTCGAATCCATGCGAAACACATGATTTAGCTTCAAATTAATACGAAGTAGAGGGGTTATCTTCGTATCCATGCGAAACAAATGGTTTAGCTTCAAATACTTGTGATACATTTGATTTAGCTTCAACAGCATGCGAAACAAAGGAGTTATCTTCAAATACATGCGAAACACATGATTTAGCTTCAAATCAATGCGAAGTAGAAGGCTGATCTTCGAATTCATGCGTAACAAATGGTTTAGCTTCAAATACTTGTGATATACATGATTTAGCTTCAACAGCATGCGAAACAAACGAGTTAGCTTCAAATCCATGCGAAACACATGATTTAGCCTCAAATCAATGCGAGTTTTCGAAGGGTTATCTTCGAATCCATGCGAAACATATGATATAGCTTCAAATACTTGTGATATACATGATTTAGCTTCAACAGCATGCGAAACAAACGAGTTAGCTTCAAATCCATTCGAATCACATGATTTAGCATCTAATCAATGCGAAGTAGAAGGCTGTTCTTTGAATCCATGCGAAACAAATGGTTTAGATTCAAATACTTGTGATACACTTGATTTAGCTTCAACTGCTCGCGAATCAAACAAGTTAGCTTCAAATCCATGCGAACACATGATTTAGCTTCAAATCAATGCGAATCACATGATTTAGATTAAAATCAATGCGAAGTAGAAGGCTTATCTTCGAATCCATGCGAAACAAATGGTTTAGCTTCAAATACTTGTGAGATACATGATTTCGCTTCAACTGCATGCGAAACAAACGAGTTAGCTTCAAATCCATGCGAAACACATGATTTAGCCTCAAATCAATGCGAATTAGAAGGGTTATCTTCGAATCCATGCGAAACATATGATATAGCTTCAAATACTTGTGATATACATGATTTAGCTTCAACAGCATGCGAAACAAACGAGTTAGCTTCAAATCCATTCGAAACACATGATTTAGCTTCAAATCAATGCGAAGAAGAAGGCTGATCTTCGAATCCACGAGAAACAAATGGTTTTGCTTCAAATACTTGTGATATACATGATTTAGCTTCAACAGCATGCGAAAAAAACGAGTTAGATTCAAGTCCAAGCGAAAAACATGATTTATCATCAAGTCAACGCGAAGTTGATGGCTTAGCTTCAAATCCATGCGAAACGAATGATTTAGCTTCACATACTTGAGAATATATGTGATATAGCTTCAAATGCAGGCGAAACAAACGAGTTAGCTTCAAACCCATGCGAAACACAGAATTTAGCATCTAATCAATGCGAAGTAGAAGGCTTATCTTCGATTCCATGCGATACAAATGGTTTAGCTTCAAATACGTGTGATGTACATGATTTAGATTCAACAGCATGCGGAACAAACGAGTTAGCTTAAAATCCATGCGAAACACATGATTTAGATTAAAATCAATGCGAAGTAGAAGGCTTACCTTCGAATCCATGCGAAACGAATAGTTTAGCTTCAAATACTTGTGATATACATGATTCAGCTTCAACTGCATGCGAAACAAACGAGTTAGCTTCAAATCCATGCGAAACACATGATTTATCTTCAAATCAATGCGAAGTAGAAGGCTGATCTTCGAATCAATGCGAAGCAAATGGTTTAGCTTCAAATACTTGTGATACACTTGATTTAGCTTCAACTGCTCGCGATTCAAACAAGTTAGCTTCAAATCCATGCGAACACATGATTTAGCTTCAAATCAATGCGAATCACATGATTTAGATTAAAATCAATGCGAAGTAGAAGGCTTATCTTCGAATCCATGCGAAACAAATGGTTTAGCTTCAAATACTTGTGAGATACATGATTTAGCTTCAACTGCATGCGAAACAAACGAGTTAGCTTATAATCCATGCGAAACACATGATTTAGCTTCAAATCAATGCGAAGTAGAAGGCTGATCTTCGAATTCATGCGTAACAAATGGTTTAGCTTCAAATACTTATGATATACATGATTTAGCTTCAACAGCATGCGAAACAAACGAGTTAGCTTCAAATCCATGCGAAACACATGATTTAGCCTCAAATCAATGCGAATTTTCGAAGGGTTATCTTCGAATCCATGCGAAACATATGATATAGCTTCAAATACTTGTGATATACATGATTTAGCTTCAACAGCATGCGAAACAAACGAGTTAGCTTCAAATCCATTCGAATCACATGATTTAGCATCTAATCAATGCGAAGTAGAAGGCTGTTCTTTGAATCCATGCGAAACAAATGGTTTAGCTTCAAATACTTGTGATACACTTGATTTAGCTTCAACTGCTCGCGAATCAAACAAGTTAGCTTCAAATCCATGCGAACACATGATTTAGCTTCAAATCAATGCGAAGTAGAAGGCTTATCTTCGTATCCATGCGAAACAATTGGTTTAGCTGCATATACTTGTGATATACGTGATTTAGCTTCAACCGCATGCGAAACAATCGAGTTAGCTTCGAATCCATGCGAAACACATGATTTAGCTTCAAATTAATACGAAGTAGAGGGGTTATCTTCGTATCCATGCGAAACAAATGGTTTAGCTTCAAATACTTGTGATACATTTGATTTAGCTTCAACAGCATGCGAAACAAAGGAGTTATCTTCAAATACATGCGAAACACATGATTTAGCTTCAAATCAATGCGAAGTAGAAGGCTGATCTTCGAATTCATGCGTAACAAATGGTTTAGCTTCAAATACTTGTGATATACATGATTTAGCTTCAACAGCATGCGAAACAAACGAGTTAGCTTCAAATCCATGCGAAACACATGATTTAGCCTCAAATCAATGCGAATTTTCGAAGGGTTATCTTCGAATCCATGCGAAACATATGATATAGCTTCAAATACTTGTGATATACATGATTTAGCTTCAACAGCATGCGAAACAAAGGAGTTATCTTCAAATCCATTCGAATCACATGATTTAGCATCTAATCAATGCGAAGTAGAAGGCTGTTCTTTGAATCCATGCGAAACAAATGGTTTAGATTCAAATACTTGTGATACACTTGATTTAGCTTCAACTGCTCGCGAATCAAACAAGTTAGCTTCAAATCCATGCGAACACATGATTTAGCTTCAAATCAATGCGAATCACATGATTTAGATTAAAATCAATGCGAAGTAGAAGGCTTATCTTCGAATCCATGCGAAACAAATGCTTTAGCTTCAAATACTTGTGAGATACATGATTTAGCTTCAACTGCATGCGAAACAAACGAGTTAGCTTATAATCCATGCGAAACACATGATTTAGCTTCAAATTAATGCGAAGTAGAGGGGTTATCTTCGTATCCATGCGAAACAAATGGTTTAGCTTCAAATACTTGTGATACATTTGATTTAGCTTCACCAGCATGCGAAACAAAGGAGTTATCTTCAAATACATGCGAAACACATGATTTAGCTTCAAATCAATGCGAAGTAGAAGGCTGATCTTCGAATTCATGCGTAACAAATGGTTTAGCTTCAAATACTTGTGATATACATGATTTAGCTTCAACAGCATGCGAAACAAACGAGTTAGCTTCAAATCCATGCGAAACACATGATTTAGCCTCAAATCAATGCGAATTTTCGAAGGGTTATCTTCGATTCCATGCGAAACATATGATATAGCTTCAAATAATTGTGATATACATGATTTAGCTTCAACAGCATGCGAAACAAACGAGTTTGCTTCAAATCCATGCGAAACACATGATTTAGCCTCAAATCAATGCGAATTAGAAGGGTTATCTTCGAATCCATGCGAAACATATGATATAGCTTCAAATACTTGTGATATACATGATTTAGCTTCAACAGCATGCGAAACAAACGAGTTAGCTTCAAATCCATTCGAAACACATGATTTAGCTTCAAATCAATGCGAAGTAGAAGGCTGATCTTCGAATCCACGAGAAACAAATGGTTTTGCTTCAAATACTTGTGATATACATGATTTAGCTTCAACAGCATGCGAAAAAAACGAGTTAGATTCAAGTCCAAGCGAAAAACATGATTTATCATCAAGTCAACGCGAAGTTGATGGCTTAGCTTCAAATCCATGCGAAACGAATGATTTAGCTTCACATACTTGAGAATATATGTGATATAGCTTCAAATGCAGGCGAAACAAACGAGTTAGCTTCAAACCCATGCGAAACACAGAATTTAGCATCTAATCAATGCGAAGTAGAAGGCTTATCTTCGATTCCATGCGATACAAATGGTTTAGCTTCAAATACGTGTGATGTACATGATTTAGATTCAACAGCATGCGGAACAAACGAGTTAGCTTAAAATCCATGCGAAACACATGATTTAGATTAAAATCAATGCGAAGTAGAAGGCTTACCTTCGAATCCATGCGAAACGAATAGTTTAGCTTCAAATACTTGTGATATACATGATTCAGCTTCAACTGCATGCGAAACAAACGAGTTAGCTTCAAATCCATGCGAAACACATGATTTATCTTCAAATCAATGCGAAGTAGAAGGCTGATCTTCGAATCCATGCGAAGCAAATGGTTTAGCTCCAAATACTTGTGATACACTTGATTTAGCTTCAACTGCTCGCGAATCAAACAAGTTAGCTTCAAATCCATGCGAACACATGATTTAGCTTCAAATCAATGCGAATCACATGATTTAGATTAAAATCAATGCGAAGTAGAAGGCTTATCTTCGAATCCATGCGAAACAAATGGTTTAGCTTCAAATACTTGTGAGATACATGATTTAGCTTCAACTGCATGCGAAACAAACGAGTTAGCTTATAATCCATGCGAAACACATGATTTAGCTTCAAATTAATGCGAAGTAGAGGGGTTATCTTCGTATCCATGCGAAACAAATGGTTTAGCTTCAAATACTTGTGATACACTTGATTTAGCTTCAACTGCTCGCGAATCACACAAGTTAGCATCAAATCCATGCGAACACATGATTTAGCTTCAAATCAATGCGAATCACATGATTTAGATTAAAATCAATGCGAAGTAGAAGGCTTATCTTCTAATCCATGCGAAACAAATGGTTTAGCTTCAAATACTTGTGAGATATATGATTTAGCTTCAACTGCATGCGAAACAAACGAGTTAGCTTATAATCCATGCGAAACACATGATTTAGCTTCAAATTATTGCGAAGTAGAGGGGTTATCTTCGTATCCATGCGAAACAAATGGTTTAGCTTCAAATACTTGTGATACATTTGATTTAGCTTCAACAGCATGCGAAACAAAGGAGTTATCTTCAAATACATGCGAAACACATGATTTAGCTTCAAATCAATGCGAAGTAGAAGGCTGATCTTCGAATCCATGCGTAACAAATGGTTTAGCTTCAAATACTTGTGATATACATGATTTAGCTTCAACAGCATTCGAAACAAAAACGAGTTAGCTTTAAATCCATGCGAAACACATGATTTAGATTAAAATCAATGCGAAGTAGAAGGCTTATCTTCGAATCCATGCGGAACAAATGGTTTAGCTTCAAATACTTGTGATATATATGATTTAGCTACAACTGCATGCGAAAAAAAACGAGTTAGCTTCAAAACCAAGCGAAACACGTGATTTAGCCTCAAATCAATGCGAAGTAGAAGGCTTAGCTTCGAATAAATGCGAAACAAATGGTTTAGCTTCAAATACTTGTGATATATATGATTTAGCTTCAACAGCATGCGAAACAAACGAGTTAGCTTAAAATCCATGCGAAACACATAATTTAGCTTCAAATCAATGCGAAGTAGGAGGCTTATCTTCGATCCCATCCGATACAAATGGTTTAGCTTCAAATGCTTGTGATATACATGATTTAGCTTCAACAGCATCCGAAACAAACGAGTTACATTCAAATGCATGCGAAACACATGATTTAGCTTCAAATCAATGCGAAGTAGAAGGCTTATCTTCGAATCCATGCGAAACAAATGGATTAGCTTCTTATACTTGTGGTATACATGATTTAGCTTCAACAGCATGCGAAATAAACGAGTTAGATTCAAATCCATGCGAAACACATGATTTAGCTTCAAATCAATGCGAAGTAGAAGACTTATCTTCGTATCCATGCGAAACAAATGGTTTAGCTGCATATACTTGTGATATACGTGATTTAGCTTCAACCGCATGCGAAACAAACGAGTTAGCTTCGAATCCATGCGAAACGAATAGTTTAGCTTCAACTACTTGTGATGTACATGATTCAGCTTCAACTGCATGCGAAACAAACGAGTTAGCTTAAAATCCATGCGGAACACATGATTTATCTTCAAATCAATGCGAAGTAGAAGGCTGATCTTCGAATCCATGCGAAGCAAATGGTTTAGCTTCAAATACTTGTGATACACTTGATTTAGCTTCAACTGCTCGCGAATCAAACAAGTTAGCTTCAAATCCATGCGAACACATGATTTAGCTTCAAATCAATGCGAATCACATGATTTAGATTAAAATCAATGCGAAGTAGAAGGCTTATCTTCGAATCCATGCGAAACAAATGGTTTAGCTTCAAATACTTGTGAGATACATGATTTAGCTTCAACTGCATGCGAAACAAACGAGTTAGCTTCGAATCCATGCGAAACACATGATTTAGCTTCAAATTAATGCGAAGTAGAGGGGTTATCTTCGTATCCATGCGAAACAAATGGTTTAGCTTCAAATACTTGTGATACATTTGATTTAGCTTCACCAGCATGCGAAACAAAGGAGTTATCTTCAAATACATGCGAAACACATGATTTAGCTTCAAATCAATGCGAAGTAGAAGGCTTATCTTCGTATCCATGCGAAACAATTGGTTTAGCTGCATATACTTGTGATATACGTGATTTAGCTTCAACCGCATGCGAAACAATCGAGTTAGCTTCGAATCCATGCGAAACACATGATTTAGCTTCAAATTAATACGAAGTAGAGGGGTTATCTTCGTATCCATGCGAAACAAATGGTTTAGCTTCAAATACTTGTGATACATTTGATTTAGCTTCAACAGCATGCGAAACAAAGGAGTTATCTTCAAATACATGCGAAACACATGATTTAGCTTCAAATCAATGCGAAGTAGAAGGCTGATCTTCGAATTCATGCGTAACAAATGGTTTAGCTTCAAATACTTGTGATATACATGATTTAGCTTCAACAGCATGCGAAACAAACGAGTTAGCTTCAAATCCATGCGAAACACATGATTTAGCCTCAAATCAATGCGAATTTTCGAAGGGTTATCTTCGATTCCATGCGAAACATATGATATAGCTTCAAATACTTGTGATATACATGATTTAGCTTCAACAGCATGCGAAACAAACGAGTTAGCTTCAAATCCATGCGAAACACATGATTTAGCCTCAAATCAATGCGAATTAGAAGGGTTATCTTCGAATCCATGCGAAACATATGATATAGCTTCAAATACTTGTGATATACATGATTTAGCTTCAACAGCATGCGAAACAAACGAGTTAGCTTCAAATCCATGCGAAACACATGATTTAGCCTCAAATCAATGCGAATTTTCGAAGGGTTATCTTCGATTCCATGCGAAACATATGATATAGCTTCAAATAATTGTGATATACATGATTTAGCTTCAACAGCATGCGAAACAAACGAGTTTGCTTCAAATCCATGCGAAACACATGATTTAGCCTCAAATCAATGCGAATTAGAAGGGTTATCTTCGAATCCATGCGAAACATATGATATAGCTTCAAATACTTGTGATATACATGATTTAGCTTCAACAGCATGCGAAACAAACGAGTTAGCTTCAAATCCATTCGAAACACATGATTTAGCTTCAAATCAATGCGAAGTAGAAGGCTGATCTTCGAATCCACGAGAAACAAATGGTTTTGCTTCAAATACTTGTGATATACATGATTTAGCTTCAACAGCATGCGAAAAAAACGAGTTAGATTCAAGTCCAAGCGAAAAACATGATTTATCATCAAGTCAACGCGAAGTTGATGGCTTAGCTTCAAATCCATGCGAAACGAATGATTTAGCTTCACATACTTGAGAATATATGTGATATAGCTTCAAATGCAGGCGAAACAAACGAGTTAGCTTCAAACCCATGCGAAACACAGAATTTAGCATCTAATCAATGCGAAGTAGAAGGCTTATCTTCGATTCCATGCGATACAAATGGTTTAGCTTCAAATACGTGTGATGTACATGATTTAGATTCAACAGCATGCGGAACAAACGAGTTAGCTTAAAATCCATGCGAAACACATGATTTAGATTAAAATCAATGCGAAGTAGAAGGCTTACCTTCGAATCCATGCGAAACGAATAGTTTAGCTTCAAATACTTGTGATATACATGATTCAGCTTCAACTGCATGCGAAACAAACGAGTTAGCTTCAAATCCATGCGAAACACATGATTTATCTTCAAATCAATGCGAAGTAGAAGGCTGATCTTCGAATCCATGCGAAGCAAATGGTTTAGCTCCAAATACTTGTGATACACTTGATTTAGCTTCAACTGCTCGCGAATCAAACAAGTTAGCTTCAAATCCATGCGAACACATGATTTAGCTTCAAATCAATGCGAATCACATGATTTAGATTAAAATCAATGCGAAGTAGAAGGCTTATCTTCGAATCCATGCGAAACAAATGGTTTAGCTTCAAATACTTGTGAGATACATGATTTAGCTTCAACTGCATGCGAAACAAACGAGTTAGCTTATAATCCATGCGAAACACATGATTTAGCTTCAAATTAATGCGAAGTAGAGGGGTTATCTTCGTATCCATGCGAAACAAATGGTTTAGCTTCAAATACTTGTGATACACTTGATTTAGCTTCAACTGCTCGCGAATCACACAAGTTAGCATCAAATCCATGCGAACACATGATTTAGCTTCAAATCAATGCGAATCACATGATTTAGATTAAAATCAATGCGAAGTAGAAGGCTTATCTTCTAATCCATGCGAAACAAATGGTTTAGCTTCAAATACTTGTGAGATATATGATTTAGCTTCAACTGCATGCGAAACAAACGAGTTAGCTTATAATCCATGCGAAACACATGATTTAGCTTCAAATTATTGCGAAGTAGAGGGGTTATCTTCGTATCCATGCGAAACAAATGGTTTAGCTTCAAATACTTGTGATACATTTGATTTAGCTTCAACAGCATGCGAAACAAAGGAGTTATCTTCAAATACATGCGAAACACATGATTTAGCTTCAAATCAATGCGAAGTAGAAGGCTGATCTTCGAATCCATGCGTAACAAATGGTTTAGCTTCAAATACTTGTGATATACATGATTTAGCTTCAACAGCATTCGAAACAAAAACGAGTTAGCTTTAAATCCATGCGAAACACATGATTTAGATTAAAATCAATGCGAAGTAGAAGGCTTATCTTCGAATCCATGCGGAACAAATGGTTTAGCTTCAAATACTTGTGATATATATGATTTAGCTACAACTGCATGCGAAAAAAAACGAGTTAGCTTCAAAACCAAGCGAAACACGTGATTTAGCCTCAAATCAATGCGAAGTAGAAGGCTTAGCTTCGAATAAATGCGAAACAAATGGTTTAGCTTCAAATACTTGTGATATATATGATTTAGCTTCAACAGCATGCGAAACAAACGAGTTAGCTTAAAATCCATGCGAAACACATAATTTAGCTTCAAATCAATGCGAAGTAGGAGGCTTATCTTCGATCCCATCCGATACAAATGGTTTAGCTTCAAATGCTTGTGATATACATGATTTAGCTTCAACAGCATCCGAAACAAACGAGTTACATTCAAATGCATGCGAAACACATGATTTAGCTTCAAATCAATGCGAAGTAGAAGGCTTATCTTCGAATCCATGCGAAACAAATGGATTAGCTTCTTATACTTGTGGTATACATGATTTAGCTTCAACAGCATGCGAAATAAACGAGTTAGATTCAAATCCATGCGAAACACATGATTTAGCTTCAAATCAATGCGAAGTAGAAGACTTATCTTCGTATCCATGCGAAACAAATGGTTTAGCTGCATATACTTGTGATATACGTGATTTAGCTTCAACCGCATGCGAAACAAACGAGTTAGCTTCGAATCCATGCGAAACGAATAGTTTAGCTTCAACTACTTGTGATGTACATGATTCAGCTTCAACTGCATGCGAAACAAACGAGTTAGCTTAAAATCCATGCGGAACACATGATTTATCTTCAAATCAATGCGAAGTAGAAGGCTGATCTTCGAATCCATGCGAAGCAAATGGTTTAGCTTCAAATACTTGTGATACACTTGATTTAGCTTCAACTGCTCGCGAATCAAACAAGTTAGCTTCAAATCCATGCGAACACATGATTTAGCTTCAAATCAATGCGAATCACATGATTTAGATTAAAATCAATGCGAAGTAGAAGGCTTATCTTCGAATCCATGCGAAACAAATGGTTTAGCTTCAAATACTTGTGAGATACATGATTTAGCTTCAACTGCATGCGAAACAAACGAGTTAGCTTCGAATCCATGCGAAACACATGATTTAGCTTCAAATTAATGCGAAGTAGAGGGGTTATCTTCGTATCCATGCGAAACAAATGGTTTAGCTTCAAATACTTGTGATACATTTGATTTAGCTTCACCAGCATGCGCAACAAAGGAGTTATCTTCAAATACATGCGAAACACATGATTTAGCTTCAAATCAATGCGAAGTAGAAGGCTTATCTTCGTATCCATGCGAAACAATTGGTTTAGCTGCATATACTTGTGATATACGTGATTTAGCTTCAACCGCATGCGAAACAATCGAGTTAGCTTCGAATCCATGCGAAACACATGATTTAGCTTCAAATTAATGCGAAGTAGAGGGGTTATCTTCGTATCCATGCGAAACAAATGGTTTAGCTTCAAATACTTGTGATACACTTGATTTAGCTTCAACTGCTCGCGAATCACACAAGTTAGCATCAAATCCATGCGAACACATGATTTAGCTTCAAATCAATGCGAATCACATGATTTAGATTAAAATCAATGCGAAGTAGAAGGCTTATCTTCTAATCCATGCGAAACAAATGGTTTAGCTTCAAATACTTGTGATACACTTGATTTAGCTTCAACTGCTCGCGAATCAAACAAGTTAGCTTCAAATCCATGCGAACACATGATTTAGCTTCAAATCAATGCGAATCACATGATTTAGATTAAAATCAATGCGAAGTAGAAGGCTTATCTTCGAATCCATGCGAAACAAATGGTTTAGCTTCAAATACTTGTGAGATACATGATTTAGCTTCAACTGCATGCGAAACAAACGAGTTAGCTTATAATCCATGCGAAACACATGATTTAGCTTCAAATTAATGCGAAGTAGAGGGGTTATCTTCGTATCCATGCGAAACAAATGGTTTAGCTTCAAATACTTGTGATACACTTGATTTAGCTTCAACTGCTCGCGAATCACACAAGTTAGCATCAAATCCATGCGAACACATGATTTAGCTTCAAATCAATGCGAATCACATGATTTAGATTAAAATCAATGCGAAGTAGAAGGCTTATCTTCTAATCCATGCGAAACAAATGGTTTAGCTTCAAATACTTGTGAGATATATGATTTAGCTTCAACTGCATGCGAAACAAACGAGTTAGCTTATAATCCATGCGAATCACATGATTTAGCATCTAATCAATGCGAAGTAGAAGGCTGTTCTTTGAATCCATGCGAAACAAATGGTTTAGATTCAAATACTTGTGATACACTTGATTTAGCTTCAACTGCTCGCGAATCAAACAAGTTAGCTTCAAATCCATGCGAACACATGATTTAGCTTCAAATCAATGCGAATCACATGATTTAGATTAAAATCAATGCGAAGTAGAAGGCTTATCTTCGAATCCATGCGAAACAAATGCTTTAGCTTCAAATACTTGTGAGATACATGATTTAGCTTCAACTGCATGCGAAATAAACGAGTTAGCTTATAATCCATGCGAAACACATGATTTAGCTTCAAATTAATGCGAAGTAGAGGGGTTATCTTCGTATCCATGCGAAACAAATGGTTTAGCTTCAAATACTTGTGATACATTTGATTTAGCTTCACCAGCATGCGAAACAAAGGAGTTATCTTCAAATACATGCGAAACACATGATTTATCTTCAAATCAATGCGAAGTAGAAGGCTGTTCTTTGAATCCATGCGAAACAAATGGTTTAGATTCAAATACTTGTGATACACTTGATTTAGCTTCAACTGCTCGCGAAACAAACGAGTTAGCTTCAAATCCATGCGAAACACATGATTTAGCCTCAAATCAATGCGAATTTTCGAAGGGTTATCTTCGATTCCATGCGAAACATATGATATAGCTTCAAATACTTGTGATATACATGATTTAGCTTCAACAGCATGCGAAACAAACGAGTTAGCTTCAAATCCATGCGAAACACATGATTTAGCCTCAAATCAATGCGAATTAGAAGGGTTATCTTCGAATCCATGCGAAACATATGATATAGCTTCAAATACTTGTGATATACATGATTTAGCTTCAACAGCATGCGAAACAAACGAGTTAGCTTCAAATCCATTCGAAACACATGATTTAGCTTCAAATCAATGCGAAGTAGAAGGCTTATCTTCGAATCCATGCGAAACAAATGCTTTAGCTTCAAATACTTGTGAGATACATGATTTAGCTTCAACTGCATGCGAAATAAACGAGTTAGCTTATAATCCATGCGAAACACATGATTTAGCTTCAAATTAATGCGAAGTAGAGGGGTTATCTTCGTATCCATGCGAAACAAATGGTTTAGCTTCAAATACTTGTGATACATTTGATTTAGCTTCACCAGCATGCGAAACAAAGGAGTTATCTTCAAATACATGCGAAACACATGATTTATCTTCAAATCAATGCGAAGTAGAAGGCTGTTCTTTGAATCCATGCGAAACAAATGGTTTAGATTCAAATACTTGTGATACACTTGATTTAGCTTCAACTGCTCGCGAAACAAACGAGTTAGCTTCAAATCCATGCGAAACACATGATTTAGCCTCAAATCAATGCGAATTTTCGAAGGGTTATCTTCGATTCCATGCGAAACATATGATATAGCTTCAAATACTTGTGATATACATGATTTAGCTTCAACAGCATGCGAAAAAAACGAGTTAGATTCAAGTCCAAGCGAAAAACATGATTTATCATCAAGTCAACGCGAAGTTGATGGCTTAGCTTCAAATCCATGCGAAACGAATGATTTAGCTTCACATACTTGAGAATATATGTGATATAGCTTCAAATGCAGGCGAAACAAACGAGTTAGCTTCAAACCCATGCGAAACACAGAATTTAGCATCTAATCAATGCGAAGTAGAAGGCTTATCTTCGATTCCATGCGATACAAATGGTTTAGCTTCAAATACGTGTGATGTACATGATTTAGATTCAACAGCATGCGGAACAAACGAGTTAGCTTAAAATCCATGCGAAACACATGATTTAGATTAAAATCAATGCGAAGTAGAAGGCTTACCTTCGAATCCATGCGAAACGAATAGTTTAGCTTCAAATACTTGTGATATACATGATTCAGCTTCAACTGCATGCGAAACAAACGAGTTAGCTTCAAATCCATGCGAAACACATGATTTATCTTCAAATCAATGCGAAGTAGAAGGCTGATCTTCGAATCCATGCGAAGCAAATGGTTTAGCTTCAAATACTTGTGATACACTTGATTTAGCTTCAACTGCTCGCGAATCAAACAAGTTAGCTTCAAATCCATGCGAACACATGATTTAGCTTCAAATCAATGCGAATCACATGATTTAGATTAAAATCAATGCGAAGTAGAAGGCTTATCTTCGAATCCATGCGAAACAAATGGTTTAGCTTCAAATACTTGTGAGATACATGATTTAGCTTCAACTGCATGCGAAACAAACGAGTTAGCTTATAATCCATGCGAAACACATGATTTAGCTTCAAATTAATGCGAAGTAGAGGGGTTATCTTCGTATCCATGCGAAACAAATGGTTTAGCTTCAAATACTTGTGATACACTTGATTTAGCTTCAACTGCTCGCGAATCACACAAGTTAGCATCAAATCCATGCGAACACATGATTTAGCTTCTAATCAATGCGAATCACATGATTTAGATTAAAATCAATGCGAAGTAGAAGGCTTATCTTCTAATCCATGCGAAACAAATGGTTTAGCTTCAAATACTTGTGAGATATATGATTTAGCTTCAACTGCATGCGAAACAAACGAGTTAGCTTATAATCCATGCGAAACACATGATTTAGCTTCAAATTAATGCGAAGTAGAGGGGTTATCTTCGTATCCATGCGAAACAAATGGTTTAGCTTCAAATACTTGTGATACATTTGATTTAGCTTCAACAGCATGCGAAGCAAAGGAGTTATCTTCAAATACATGCGAAACACATGATTTAGCTTCAAATCAATGCGAAGTAGAAGGCTGATCTTCGAATCCATGCGTAACAAATGGTTTAGCTTCAAATACTTGTGATATACATGATTTAGCTTCAACAGCATTCGAAACAAAAACGAGTTAGCTTTAAATCCATGCGAAACACATGATTTAGATTAAAATCAATGCGAAGTAGAAGGCTTATCTTCGAATCCATGCGGAACAAATGGTTTAGCTTCAAATACTTGTGAGATACATGATTTAGCTTCAACTGCATGCGAAACAAACGAGTTAGCTTATAATCCATGCGAAACACATGATTTAGCTTCAAATTAGTGCGAAGTAGAGGGGTTATCTTCGTATCCATGCGAAACAAATGGTTTAGCTTCAAATACTTGTGATACATTTGATTTAGCTTCAACAGCATGCGAAACAAAGGAGTTATCTTCAAATACATGCGAAACAAACGAGTTAGCTTCAAATCCATGCGAAACACATGATTTAGCCTCAAATCAATGCGAATTTTCGAAGGGTTATCTTCGAATCCATGCGAAACATATGATATAGCTTCAAATACTTGTGATATACATGATTTAGCTTCAACAGCATGCGAAACAAACGAGTTAGCTTCAAATCCATTCGAATCACATGATTTAGCATCTAATCAATGCGAAGTAGAAGGCTGTTCTTTGAATCCATGCGAAACAAATGGTTTAGCTTCAAATACTTGTGATACACTTGATTTAGCTTCAACAGCATGCGAAACAAACGAGATAGCTCCAAATCCATGCGAACACATTATTTAGCTTCAAATCAATGCGAATTAGAAGAGTTATATTGGAATCCATGCTAAACAAATCGTTTAGCATCAAATACTTGTGATATACATGATTTAGCTTCAACAGCATGCGAAACAAATGAGTTAGATCCAAGTCCAAGCGAAAAACATGATTTATCATCAAGTCAACGCGAAGTTGATGGCTTAGCTTCAAATCCATGCGAAACGAATGATTTAGCTTCACATACTTGAGAATATATGTGATATAGCTTTAAATGCAGGCGAAACAAACGAGTTAGCTTGAAACCCATGCGAAACACATGATTTAGCATCTAATCAATGCGAAGTAGAAGGCTCATCTTCGATTCCATGCGATACAAATGGTTTAGCTTCAAATACTTGTGATATACATGATTTAGCGTCAACAGCATGCGAAAAAAACGAGTTAGCTTCAAATCCAAGCGAAACACATGATTTAGCTTCAAATCAATGCGAAGTAGAAGGCTTATCTTCGAATCCATGCGAAACAAATGGATTAGCTTCTTATACTTGTGATATACATGTTTTAGCTTCAATAGCATGCGAAATAAACGAGTTAGATTCAAATCCATGCGAAACACATGATTTAGCTTCAAATCAATGCGAAGTAGAAGGCTTATCTTCGTATCCATGCGAAACAAATGGTTTAGCTTCAAATACGTGTGATGTACCTGATTTAGCTTCAACAGCATGCGGAACAAACGAGTTAGCTTCAAATCCATGCGAAACACATGATTTAGATTAAAATCAATGCGAAGTAGAAGGTTTATCTTCGAATCCATGCGAAACAAATGGTTTAGCTTCAAATACTTGTGATATACATGATTTAGCTTCAACAGCATGCGAAACAAAAACGAGTTAGCTTTAAATCCATGCGAAACACATGATTTAGATTAAAATCAATGCGAAGTAGAAGGCTTATCTTCGAATCCATGCGAAACAAATGGTTTAGCTTCAAATACTTGTGATATACATGATTTAGCTACAACTGCATGCGAAATAAACGGGTTAGCTTCAAAACCAAGCGAAACACATGATGTAGCCTCAAATCAATGCGAAGTGGAAGGCTTAGCTTCGAATAAATGCGAAACAAATGGTTTAGCTTCAAATACTTGTGATATATATGATTTAACTTCAACAGCATGCGAAACAGACGAGTTAGCTTAAAATCCATGCGAAACACATGATTTAGCTCCAAATCAATGCGAAGTAGGAGGCTTATCTTCGATCCCATCCGATACAAATGGTTTAGCTTCAAATACTTGTGATATACATGATTTAGCTTCAACAGCATGTGAAAAAAACGAGTTAGCTTCAAAACCAAGCGAAACACATGATTTAGCCTCAAATCAATGCGAAGTGGAAGGCTTAGCTTCGAATAAATGCGAAACAAATGGTTTAGCTTCAAATACTTGTGATATATATGATTTAACTTCAACAGCATGCGAAACAGACGAGTTAGCTTAAAATCCATGCGAAACACATGATTTAGCTCCAAATCAATGCGAAGTAGGAGGCTTATCTTCGATCCCATCCGATACAAATGGTTTAGCTTCAAATACTTGTGATATACATGATTTAGCTTCAACAGCATGTGAAAAAAACGAGTTAGCTTCAAAACCAAGCGAAACACATGATTTAGCTTCAAATCATTGCGAAGTAGGAGGCTTATCTTCGATCCCATGCGATACAAATGGTTTAGCTTCAAATACTTGTGATATACATGATTTAGCTTCAACAGCATGCGAAACAAACGAGCTAGCTTCAAATCCATGCGAAACACATGATTTCGCATCAAATCAATGCGAAGTAGACGGCTGATCTTCGAATCCATGCGTAACGTATGATATAGCTTCAAATACTTGTGATATACATGATTTAGCTTCAACAGCATGCGAAACAACCGAGTTAGCTTATAATCCATGCGAAACACATGATTTAGCTTCAAATCAATGCGAAGTAGAAGGCTGATCTTCGATCCCATGCGATACTAATGGTTTAGCTTCAAATACTTGTGATATACATGATTTAGCTTCAACAGCATGCGAAACAAAACGAGTTAGTTTTAAATCCATGCGAAACACATGATTTAGATTAAAATCAATGCGAAGTAGAAGGCTTATCTTCGAATCCATGCGAAACGAATGGTTTAGCTTCAAATACTTGTGATATAGATGATTTAGCTACAACTGCATGCGAAAAAAACGGGTTAGCTTCAAAACCAAACGAAACACATGATTTAGCCTCAAATCAATGCGAAGTAGAAGGCTAGGCTTCGAATAAATGCGAAACAAATGGTTTAGATTCAAATACTTGTGATTTACATGATTTAGCTTCAACAACATGCGTAACAAACGAGTTAGCTTCAAGTCCATACCAAAAACATGATTTAGCATCTAATCAATGCGTAGTAGAAGGCTGATCTTCGAATACATGCGAAACAAATGGTTTAGCTTCAAATACTTCTGATATACATGATTTAGCTTCAACAGCATGCGAAACTAACGAGTTAGCTTCAAATCCGTGCGAAACACATGATTTAGCATATAATCAATGCGAAGTAGAAGGCTGATCTTCGAATCCATGCGAAACACATGATTTAGCATCTCATCAATGCGAAGTAGAAGGCTGATCTTCGAATCCATGCGAAGCAAATGGTTTAGCTTCAAATACTTGTGATACACTTGATTTAGCTTCAACAGCATGCTAAACAAACGAGATAGCTTCAAATCCATGCGAAACACATGATTTAGCATCTAATCAATGCGACATAGAGGGCTGATCTTCGAATCCATGCGAAGCAAATGGTTTAGCTTCAAATACTTGTGATATACATGATTCAGCTTCAACTGCATTCGAAACAAACGAGTTAGCTTCAAATCCATGCGAAACACATGATTTAGATTAAAGTCAATGCGAAGTAGAAGTATAATCTACGAATCCATGCGAAACAAATGCTTTAGCTTCAAATACTTGTGATATACATGATTTAGCTTCAACTGCATGCGAAACAAACGAGTTAGCTTCAAATGAATGCGAAACACATGATTTAGAATCAAATCAATGCGAAGTAGAGGGCTGATCTTCAAATCCAAGCGAAGCAAATGGTTTAGCTTCAAATACTTGTGATACACTTGAGTTAGCTTCAACAGCATGCGAAACAAATGAGTTAGCTTCAAATCCATGCGAAACACATGATTTAGCTTCAAATCAATGCGAATTAGAAGGGTTATCTTGGAATCCATGCGAAACGTATGATATAGCTTCAAATACTTGTGATATACTTGATTTAGCTTCAACAGCATGCGAAACAAACGAGTTAGCTTCAAATCCATGCGATACACATGATTTAGCTTCAAATCAATGCGAATTAGAAGGGTTAGCTTCGAATCCATGCGAAACAAATGGTTTAGCTTCAAATACTTGTGATATACATGATTTAGCTTCAAAGGCATGCGAAACAAACGAGTTAGCTTAAAATCCGTGCGAAACACATGATTTAGCATCTAATCAATGCGAAGTAGAGGGCTGATCTTCAAATCCAAGCGAAGCAAATGGTTTAGCTTCAAATACTTGTGATATACATGATTCAACTTCAACTGCATACGAAACAAACGAGTTAGCATCAAATCCATGCGAAACACATGATTTAGATTAAACTCAATGCGAAGTAGAAGTATAATCTACGAATCCATGCGAAACAAATGGTTTAGCTTCAAATACTTGTGATATACATGATTTAGCTTCAACTGCATGCGAAACAAACGAGTTAGATTCAAATGAATGCGAAACACATGATTTAGAATCAAATCAATGCGAAGTAGAAGGCTGATCTTCGAATCCATGCGAAACAAATGGTTTAGCTTCAAATACTTTTGATACACTTGATTTAGCTTCAACAGCATGCGAAACAAACGAGTTAGCTTCAAATCCATGCGAAACACATGATTCAGCATCAAATCAATGCGATGTGGAAGGCTGATCTTCGATCCCATCCGATACAAATGGTTTAGCTTCAAATACTTGTGATATACATGATTTAGCTTCAACAGAATGCGAAACAAACGAGTTAGCTTCAAATTCATGCGAAACATATGATTTAGCATCAAATCAATGCTAAGTAGAAGGCTGATCTTCGAATCCATGCGTAACAAATGGTTTAGCTTCAAATACTTGTGATATACATGATTTAGCTTCAACAGCATGCGAAACAAACGAGTTAGCTTCAAATCCATGCGAAACACATGATTTAGCTTCAAATCAATGCGAATTAGAAGGGTTGCCTTGGAATCCATGCGAAACGTATGATATAGCTTCAAATACTTGTGATATACATGATTTAGCTTCAACAGCATGTGAAAAAAACGAGTTAGCTTCAAAACCAAGCGAAACACATGATTTAGCCTCAAATCAATGCGAAGTAGAAGGCTTAGCTTCGAATAAATGCGAAACAAATGGTTTAGCTTCAAATACTTGTGATATATATGATTTAGCTTCAACAGCATGCGAAACAAACGAGTCAGCTTCAAATCCATGCGAAACACATGATTTAGCTTCAAATCAATGCGAATTAGAAGGGTTGTCTTGGAATCCATGCGAAACAAATGGTTTAGCTTCAAATACTTGTGATATACATGATTTAGCTACAACTGCATGCGAAAAAAACGGCTTAGCTTCAAAACCAAGCGAAACACATGATTTAGCCTCAAATCAATGCGAAGTGGAAGGCTTAGCTTCGAATGAATGCGAAACAAATGGTTTAGCTTCAAATACTTGTGACATATATGATTTAGCTTCAACAGCATGCGAAACAAACGAGTTAGCTTAAAATCCATGCGAAACACATGATTTAGCTTCAAATCAATGCGAAGAAGGAGGATAATCTTCGATCCCATCCGATACAAATGGTTTAGCTTCAAATACTTGTGATATACATGATATAGCTTCAACAGCATGCAAAACAAACGAATTAGCTTCAAATTCATGCGAAACATATGATTTAGCATCAAATCAATGCTAAGTAGAAGGCTGATCTTCGAATCCATGCGTAACAAATGGTTTAGCTTCAAATACTTGTGATATACATGATTTAGCTTCAACAGCATGCGAAACGAACGAGTTAGCTTCAAATCCATGCGAAACACATGATTTAGCTCCAAATCAATGCGAATTAGAAGGGTTGTCTTGGAATCCATGCGAAACGTTTGATATAGCTTCAAATACTTGTGATATACATGATTTAGCTTCGACAGTATGTGAAAAAAACGAGTTAGCTTCAAAACCAAGCGAAACACATGATTTAGCCTCAAATGAATGCGAAGTAGAAGGCTTAGCTTCGAATAAATGCGAAACAAATGGTTTAGCTTCAAATACTTGTGATATATATGATTTAGCTTTAACAGCATGCGAAACAAACTAGTCAGCTTCAAATCCATGCGAAACACATGATTTAGCTTCAAATCAATGCGAATTAGAAGGGTTGTCTTGGAATCCATGCGAAACGTATGATATAGCTTCAAATACTTGTGATATACATGATTTAGCTTCACCAGCATGTGAAAAAAACGAGTTAGCTTCAAAACCAAGCGAAACACATGGTTTAGCTTCAAATCATTGCGATGTAGGAGGCTTATCTTCGATCCCATGCGATACAAATGGTTTAGCTTCAAATACTTGTGATATACATGATTTAGCTTCAACAGCATGCGAAACAAACGAGCTAGCTTCAAATCCATGCGAAACACATGATTTCGCATCAAATCAATGCGAAGTAGACGGCTGATCTTCGAATCCATGCGTAACGTATGATATAGATTCAAATACTTGTGATATACATGATTTAGCTTCAACAGCATGCGAAACAAACGAGTTAGCTTATAATCCATGCGAAACACATGATTTAGCTTCAAATCAATGCGAAGTAGAAGGCTGATCTTCGATCCCATGCGATACTAATGGTTTAGCTTCAAATACTTGTGATATACATGATTTAGCTTCAACAGCATGCGAAACAAACGAGTTTGCTTCAATCCATGCGAAACACATGATTTAGCATCTAATAAATGCGAAGTAGAAGGGTTATCTTCGAATCCATGCGAAGCAAATGGTTTAGCTTCAAATACTTGTGATACACTTGATTTAGCTTCAACAGCATGCTAAACAAACGAGATAGCTTCAAATCCATGCGAAACACATGATTTAGCTTCAAATCAATGCGAATTAGAAGGGTTATCTTCGAATCCATGCGAAACAAATGATTTAGCTTCAAATACTTGTGATATACATGATTTAGCTTCAAAGGCATGCGAAACAAACGAGTTAGCTTCAAATCCGTGCGAAACACATGATTTAGCATCTAATCAATGCGAAATAGAGGGCTGATCTTCGAATCCATGCGAAGCAAATGGTTTAGCTTCAAATACTTGTGATATACATGATTCAGCTTCAACTGCATTCGAAACAAACGAGTTAGCTTCAAATCCATGCGAAACACATGATTTAGATTAAAGTCAATGCGAAGTAGAAGTATAATCTACGAATCCATGCGAAACAAATGGTTTAGCTTCAAATACTTGTGATATACATGATTCAGCTTCAACTGCATGCGAAACAAACGAGTTAGCTTCAAATGAATGCGAAACACATGATTTAGAATCAAATCAATGCGAAGTAGAAGACTGATCTTAGAAATCCATGCGAAGCAGATGGTTTAGCTTCAAATACTTGTGATACACTTGAGTTAGCTTCAACAGCATGCGAAACAAATGAGTTAGCTTCAAATCCATGCGAAACACATGATTTAGCTTCAAATCAATGCGAATTAGAAGGGTTATCTTGGAATCCATGCGAAACGTATGATATAGCTTCAAATACTTGTGATATACTTGATTTAGCTTCAACAGCATGCGAAACAAACGAGTTAGCTTCAAATCCATGCGAAACACATGATTTAGCTTCAAATCAATGCGAATTAGAAGGGTTAGCTTCGAATCCATGTGAAACAAATGGTTTAGCTTCAAATACTTGTGATATACATGATTTAGCTTCAAAGGCATGCGAAACAAACGAGTTAGCTTAAAATCCGTGCGAAACACAAGATTTAGCATCGAATCAATGCGAAGTAGAGGGCTGATCTTCGAATCCAAGCGAAGCAAATGGTTTAGCTTCAAATACTTGTGATATACATGATTCAGCTTCAACTGCATACGAAACAAACGAGTTAGCATCAAATCCATGCGAAACACATGATTTAGATTAAACTCAATGCGAAGTAGAAGTATAATCTACGAATCCATGCGAAACAAATGGTTTAGCTTCAAATACTTGTGATAAACATGATTTAGCTTCAACTGCATGCGAAACAAACGAGTTAGATTCAAATGAATGCGAAACACATGATTTAGAATCAAATCAATGCGAAGTAGAAGGCTGATCTTCGAATCCATGCGAAACAAATGGTTTAGCTTCAAATACTTGTGATATACATGATTTAGCTTCAACAGCATGCGAAACAAACGAGTTAGCTTCAAATCCATGCGAAACACATGATTTAGCATCAAATGAATGCGAAGTGGAAGGCTTATCATCGAATCCATGCGAAACAAATGGATCAGCTTCATATACTTGTGATATACATGATTTAGCTTCAACAGCATGCGAAATGAACGAGTTAGATTCAAATCCAAACGAAACACATGATTTAGCTTCAAATCAATGCGAAGTAAAAGGGTTATCTTCGAATCCATGCGAAACAAATGGTTTAGCTGCAAATACTTGTGATATACATGATTTAGCTTCAACTGCATGCGAAACAAACGGCTTAACTTCAAATCCATGCGAAACACATGAGTTAGTTTCAAATCAATGCGAAGTGGAAGGCTTATCTTCGAATCCATGCGAAACAAATGGTTTAGATTCAAATACTTGTGATATACACGATTTAGCTACAACTGCATGCGAAACAAACCTGCTAGCTTAAAATCCATGCGAAACACATGATTTAGATTAAAATCAATGCGAAGTAGAAGGCTTATCTTCGAATCTATGCGAAACAAATGGTTTAGCTTAAAATACTTGTGATATACATGATTTAGCTACAACTGCATGCGAAACAAACGAGTTAGCTTAAAATCCATGCGAAACACATTATTTAGCTTCAAATCAATGCGAAGTAGAAGGCTGATCTTCGAATCCATGCGTAACAAATGGTTTAGCTTCAAATACTTGTGATATACATGATTTAGCTTCAACAGCATGCGAAACAAACGAGTTTGCTTCAATCCATGCGAAACACATGATTTAGCATCTAATAAATGCGAAGTAGAAGGGTTATCTTCGAATCCATGCGAAGCAAATGGTTTAGCTTCAAATACTTGTGATATACATGATTCAGCTTCAACTGCATGCGAAACAAACGAGTTATCTTCAAATCCATGCGAAACACATGATTTAGATTAAAGTCAATGCGAAGTAGAAGGCTTACCTTCGAATCCATGCGATACAAATGGTTTAGCTTCAAATACTTGTGATATACATGATTTAGTTTCAACAGCATGCAAAACAAACGAGTTAGCTTCAAATCCATGCGAAACACATGATTTAGCATATAATCAATTCGAAGTAGAAGGCTGATCTTCGAATCCAGGCGAAGCAAATGGTTTAGCTTCAGATACTTGTGATATACATGATTTAGATTCAACAGCATGCGAAACAAGCGAGTTAGCTTCAAATCCATGCGAAACACATGATTTAGATTAAAGTCAATGCGAAGTAGAAGTATAATCTACGAATCCATGCGAAACAAATGGTTTAGCTTCAAATACTTGTGATATACATGATTTAGCTTCAACTGCATGCGAAACAAACGAGTTAGCTTCAAATCCGTGCGAAACACATGATTTAGAATCAAATCAATGCGAAGTAGAAGACTGATCTTAGAAATCCATGCGAAGCAGATGGTTTAGCTTCAAATACTTGTGGTACACTTGAGTTAGCTTCAACAGCATGCGAAACAAATGAGTTAGCTTCAAATCCATGCGAAACACATGATTTAGCTTCAAATCAATGCGAATTAGAAGGGTTATCTTGGAATCCATGCGAAACGTATGATATAGCTTCAAATACTTGTGATATACTTGATTTAGCTTCAACAGCATGCGAAACAAACGAGTTAGCTTCAAATCCATGCGAAACACATGATTTAGCTTCAAATCAATGCGAATTAGAAGGGTTAGCTTTGAATCCATGCGAAACAAATGGTTTAGCTTCAAATACTTGTGATATACATGATTTAGCTTCAAAGGCATGCGAAACAAACGAGTTAGCTTCAAATCCGTGCGAAACACATGATTTAGCATCTAATCAATGCGAAGTAGAGGGCTGATCTTCGAATCCAAGCGAAGCAAATGGTTTAGCTTCAAATACTTGTGATATACATGATTCAGCTTCAACTGCATACGAAACAAACGAGTTAGCATCAAATCCATGCGAAACACATGATTTAGATTAAACTCAATGCGAAGTAGAAGTATAATCTACGAATCCATGCGAAACAAATGGTTTAGCTTCAAATACTTGTGATATACATGATTTAGCTTCAACTGCATGCGAAACAAACGAGTTAGATTCAAATGAATGCGAAACACATGATTTAGAATCAAATCAATGCGAAGTAGAAGGCTGATCTTCGAATCCATGCGAAACAAATGGTTTAGCTTCAAATACTTGTGACATACTTGATTTAGCTTCAACAGCATGCGAAATAAACGAGCTAGCTTCAAATCCGTGCGAAACAAATGATTTAGCATCTAATCAATGCGAAGTAGAAGGCTTATCTTCGAATCCAAGCGAAACAAATGGTTTAGCTTCAAATACTTGTGATATACATGATTTAGCTTCAACAGCATGCGAGACAAACGAGTTAGCTTCAAATCCATGCGAAACACATGATTTAGCATCAAATGAATGCGAAGTGGAAGGCTTATCATCGAATCCATGCGAAACAAATAGATCAGCTTAAAATACTTGTGATATACATGATTTAGCTACAACTGCATGCGAAACAAACGAGTTAGCTTAAAATCCATGCGAAACACATTATTTAGCTTCAAATCAATGCGAAGTAGAAGGCTGATCTTCGAATCCATGCGTAACAAATGGTTTAGCTTCAAATACTTGTGATATACATGATTTAGCTTTAACAGCATGCGAAACAAACGAGTAAGCTTCAAATCCATGCGAAACACATGATTTAGCATCAAATCAATGCGAAGTAGATGGCTGATCTTCGAATCCATGCGTAACAAATGGTTTAGATTCAAATACTTGTGATGTACATGATTTAGCTTCAACAGCATGCGAAACAAACGAGTTAGCTTCAAATCCATGCGAAACACATGATTTAGCTTCAAATCAATGCGAATTAGAAGGGTTATCTTGGAATCCATGCGAAACGTATTATATAGCTTCAAATACTTGTGATATACATGATTTAGCTTCAACAGCATGCGAAACAAACGAGTTAGCTTCAAATCTATGCGAAACACATGATTTAGATTAAAGTCAATGCGAAGTAGAAGTATAATCTACGAATCCATGCGAAACAAATGGTTTAGCTTCAAATACTTGTGATATACATGATTTAGCTTCAACTGCATGCGAAACAAACGAGTTAGCTTCAAATGAATGCGAAACACATGATTTAGAATCAAATCAATGCGAAGTAGAAGACTGATCTTAGAAATCCATGTGAAGCAAATGGTTTAGCTTCAAATACTTGTGATACACTTGAGTTAGCTTCAACAGCATGCGAAACAAATGAGTTAGCTTCAAATCCATGCGAAACACATGATTTAGCTTCAAATCAATGCGTATTAGAAGGGTTGTCTTGGAATCCATGCGAAACGTATGATATAGCTTCAAATACTTGTGATATACTTGATTTAGCTTCAACAGCATGCGAAACAAACGAGTTAGCTTCAAATCCATGCGAAACACATGATTTAGCTTCAAATCAATGCGAATTAGAAGGGTTAGCTTCGAATCCATGCGAAACAAATGGTTTAGCTTCAAATACTTGTGATATACATGATTTAGCTTCAAAGGCATGCGAAACAAACGAGTTAGCTTCAAATACGTGCGAAACACATGATTTAGCATCTAATCAATGCGAAGTAGAGGGCTGATCTTCGAATCCATGCGTAACAAATGGTTTAGATTCAAATACTTGTGATGTACATGATTTAGCTTCAACAGCATGCGAAACAAACGAGTTAGCTTCAAATCCATGCGAAACACATGATTTAGCTTCAAATCAATGCGAATTAGAAGGGTTATCTTGGAATCCATGCGAAACGTATTATATAGCTTCAAATACTTGTGATATACATGATTTAGCTTCAACAGCATGCGAAACAAACGAGTTAGCTTCAAATCTATGCGAAACACATGATTTAGATTAAAGTCAATGCGAAGTAGAAGTATAATCTACGAATCCATGCGAAACAAATGGTTTAGCTTCAAATACTTGTGATATACATGATTTAGCTTCAACTGCATGCGAAACAAACGAGTTAGCTTCAAATGAATGCGAAACACATGATTTAGAATCAAATCAATGCGAAGTAGAAGACTGATCTTAGAAATCCATGTGAAGCAAATGGTTTAGCTTCAAATACTTGTGATACACTTGAGTTAGCTTCAACAGCATGCGAAACAAATGAGTTAGCTTCAAATCCATGCGAAACACATGATTTAGCTTCAAATCAATGCGTATTAGAAGGGTTGTCTTGGAATCCATGCGAAACGTATGATATAGCTTCAAATACTTGTGATATACTTGATTTAGCTTCAACAGCATGCGAAACAAACGAGTTAGCTTCAAATCCATGCGAAACACATGATTTAGCTTCAAATCAATGCGAATTAGAAGGGTTAGCTTCGAATCCATGCGAAACAAATGGTTTAGCTTCAAATACTTGTGATATACATGATTTAGCTTCAAAGGCATGCGAAACAAACGAGTTAGCTTCAAATACGTGCGAAACACATGATTTAGCATCTAATCAATGCGAAGTAGAGGGCTGATCTTCGAATCCAAGCGAAGCAAATGGTTTAGCTTCAAATACTTGTGATATACATGATTCAGCTTCAACTGCATTCGAAACAAACGAGTTAGCTTCAAATCCATGCGAAACACATGATTTAGATTAAAGTCAATGCGAAGTAGAAGTATAATCTACGAATCCATGCGAAACAAGTGGTTTAGCTTCAAATACTTGTGATATACATGATTTAGCTTCAACTGCATGCGAAACAAACGAGTTAGATTCAAATGAATGCGAAACACATGATTTAGAATCAAATCAATGCGAAGTAGAAGGCTGATCTTCGAATCCATGCGAAACAAATGGTTTAGCTTCAAATACTTGTTACATACTTGATTTAGCTTCAACAGCATGCGAAACAAACGAGCTAGCTTCAAATCCGTGCGAAACAAATGATTTAGCATCTAATCAATGCGAAGTAGAAGGCTTATCTTCGAATCCAAGCGAAACAAATGGTTTAGCTTCAAATACTTGTGATATACATGATTTAGATTCAACAGCATGCGAAACAAACGAGTTAGCTTCAAATCCATGCGAAACACATGATTTAGCTTCAAATCAATGCGAAGTAGGAGGCTTATCTTCGAATCTATGCGAAACAAATGGTTTAGCTTCAAATACTTGTGATATACATGACTTAGCTTCAACAGCGTGCGAAACAAACGACTTAGCTTCAAATCCATGCGAAACACATGATATAGCTTCGAATCAATTCGAATTAGAAGGGTTATCTTGGAATCCATGCGAAACGTATGATATAGCTTCAAATACTTGTGATATACATGATTTAGCTTCAACAGCATGCGAAACAAACGAGTTAGCTTCAAATCCATGCGAAACAGATGATTTAGTTTCAAATCAATGCGAATTAGAAGGGTTAGCTTCGAATCCATGCGAAACAAATGGTTTAGCTTCAAATACTTGTGATATACATGATTCAGCTTGAACTGCATTCGAAACTAACGAGTTAGCTTCAAATCCATGCGAAACACATGATTTAGCTTGAAATCAATGCAAAGTAGGAAGCTTATCTTCGAATCCATGCGAAACAAATGGTTTAGCTACAAATACTTGTGATATACATAATTTAGCTTCAACAGCATGCGAAACAAACGAGTTAGCTTCAAATCCATGCGAAACACATGATTTAGCTTCAAATCAATGCGAATTAGAAGGGTTAGCTTCAAATACATGGGAAACATATGGTTAGCTTCAAATCAATTGGAAGTAGAAGGCTTAGTTTCAAATCCATGCGAAACAAATGGTTTAGCTTCAAATACTTGTGGTATACATGATTTAGCTTCAAAGGCATGCGAAACAAACGAGTTAGCTTCAAATCCGTGCGAAACACATGATTTAGCATCTACTCAATGCGAAGTAGAGGGCTGATCTTCGAATCCATGCGATACAAATGGTTTAGCTTCAAATACTTGTGACATACACGATTCAGCTTCAACTGCATGCGAAACAAACGAGTTAGCTTCAAATACATGCGAAACACATGATTTAGATTAAAGTCAATGCGAAGTAGAAGGCTTATCTTCGAATCCATGCGATACAAATGGTTTAGCTTCAAATACTTGTGATATACATGATTTAGATTCAACAGCATGCAAAACAAACGAGTTAGCTTCAAATCTATGCGAAACACATGATTTAGATTAAAGTCAATGCGAAGTAGAAGTATAATCTACGAATCCATGCGAAACAAATGGTTTAGCTTCAAATACTTGTGATATACACGATTCAGCTTCAACTGCATGCGAAACAAACGAGTTAGCTTCAAATACATGCGAAACACATGATTTAGATTAAAGTCAATGCGAAGTAGAAGGCTTATCTTCGAATCCATGCGATACAAATGGTTTAGCTTCAAATACTTGTGATATACATGATTTAGATTCAACAGCATGCGAAACAAGCGAGTTAGCTTCAAATCCATGCGATACACATGATTTAGCTTCAAATCAATGCGAAGTAGGAGGCTTATCTTCGAATCCATGCGAAACAAATGGTTTAGCTTCAAATACTTGTGATATACATGATTTAGCTTCAACAGCATGCGAAACAAACGAGTTAGCTTCAAATCCTTGCGAAACACATGATTTAGAATCTAATCAATGCGAAGTAGAAGGCTTATCTTCGAATCCAAGCGAAACAAATGGTTTAGCTTCAAATACTGGTGATATACATGATTTAGATTCAACAGCATGCGAAACACACGAGTTATCTTCAAATCCATGCGAACACATGATTTAGCTTCAAATCAATACGAAGTAGGAGGCTTATCTTCGAATAAATGCGAAACAAATGGTTTAGATTCAAATACTTGTGATTTACATGATTTAGCTTCAACAACATGCGTAACAAACGAGTTAGCTTCAAGTCCACACCAAAAACATGATTTAGCATCTAATCAATGCGTAGTAGAAGGCTGATCTTCGAATACATGCGAAACAAATGGTTTAGATTCAAATACTTCTGATATACATGATTTAGCTTCAACAGCATGCGAAACTAACGAGTTAGCTTCAAATCTATGCGAAACACATGATTTAGATTAAAGTCAATGCGAAGTAGAAGTATAATCTACGAATCCATGCGAAACAAATGGTTTAGCTTCAAATACTTGTGATATACATGATTTAGCTTCAAAGGCATGCGAAACAAACGAGTTAGCTTCAAATACGTGCGAAACACATGATTTAGCATCTAATCAATGCGAAGTAGAGGGCTGATCTTCGAATCCAAGCGAAGCAAATGGTTTAGCTTCAAATACTTGTTACATACTTGATTTAGCTTCAACAGCATGCGAAACAAACGAGCTAGCTTCAAATCCGTGCGAAACAAATGATTTAGCATCTAATCAATGCGAAGTAGAAGGCTTATCTTCGAATCCAAGCGAAACAAATGGTTTAGCTTCAAATACTTGTGATATACATGATTTAGATTCAACAGCATGCGAAACTAACGAGTTAGCTTCAAATCTATGCGAAACACATGATTTAGATTAAAGTCAATGCGAAGTAGAAGTATAATCTACGAATCCATGCGAAACAAATGGTTTAGCTTCAAATACTTGTGATATACATGATTTAGCTTCAACTGCATGCGAAACAAACGAGTTAGCTTCAAATGAATGCGAAACACATGATTTAGAATCAAATCAATGCGAAGTAGAAGACTGATCTTAGAAATCCATGTGAAGCAAATGGTTTAGCTTCAAATACTTGTGATACACTTGAGTTAGCTTCAACAGCATGCGAAACAAATGAGTTAGCTTCAAATCCATGCGAAACACATGATTTAGATTAAAGTCAATGCGAAGTAGAAGTATAATCTACGAATCCATGCGAAACAAATGGTTAGCTTCAAATACTTCTGATATACATGATTTAGCTTCAACAGCATGCGAAACTAACGAGTTAGCTTCAAATCTATGCGAAACACATGATTTAGATTAAAGTCAATGCGAAGTAGAAGTATAATCTACGAATCCATGCGAAACAAATGGTTTAGCTTCAAATACTTGTGATATACATGATTTAGCTTCAACTGCATGCGAAACAAACGAGTTAGCTTCAAATGAATGCGAAACACATGATTTAGAATCAAATCAATGCGAAGTAGAAGACTGATCTTAGAAATCCATGTGAAGCAAATGGTTTAGCTTCAAATACTTGTGATACACTTGAGTTAGCTTCAACAGCATGCGAAACAAATGAGTTAGCTTCAAATCCATGCGAAACACATGATTTAGCTTCAAATCAATGCGTATTAGAAGGGTTGTCTTGGAATCCATGCGAAACGTATGATATAGCTTCAAATACTTGTGATATACTTGATTTAGCTTCAACAGCATGCGAAACAAACGAGTTAGCTTCAAATCCATGCGAAACACATGATTTAGCTTCAAATCAATGCGAATTAGAAGGGTTAGCTTCGAATCCATGCGAAACAAATGGTTTAGCTTCAAATACTTGTGATATACATGATTTAGCTTCAAAGGCATGCGAAACAAACGAGTTAGCTTCAAATACGTGCGAAACACATGATTTAGCATCTAATCAATGCGAAGTAGAGGGCTGATCTTCGAATCCAAGCGAAGCAAATGGTTTAGCTTCAAATACTTGTTACATACTTGATTTAGCTTCAACAGCATGCGAAACAAACGAGTTCGCTTGAAATCCAAGCGAAACACATGATTTAGCTTCAAATCAATGCGAAGTAGAAGGGTTATCTTTGAATCCATGCGAAACACATGATTTAGCTTCAAATCAATGCGGAGTAGAAGGGTTATCTTCGAATCCATGCGAAACAAATGGTTTAGCTTCAAATACTTGTGATATACATGACTTAGCTTCAACAGCGTGCGAAACAAACGACTTAGCTTCAAATCCATGCGAAACACATGATATAGCTTCGAATCAATTCGAATTAGAAGGGTTATCTTGGAATCCATGCGAAACGTATGATATAGCTTCAAATACTTGTGATATACATGATTTAGCTTCAACAGCATGGGAAACAAACGAGTTAGCTTCAAATCCATGCGAAACAGATGATTTAGTTTCAAATCAATGCGAATTAGAAGGGTTAGCTTCGAATCCATGCGAAACAAATGGTTTAGCTTCAAATACTTGTGATATACATGATTCAGCTTGAACTGCATTCGAAACTAACGAGTTAGCTTCAAATCCATGCGAAACACATGATTTAGCTTGAAATCAATGCAAAGTAGGAAGCTTATCTTCGAATCCATGCGAAACAAATGGTTTAGCTACAAATACTTGTGATATACATAATTTAGCTTCAACAGCATGCGAAACAAACGAGTTAGCTTCAAATCCATGCGAAACACATGATTTAGCTTCAAATCAATGCGAATTAGAAGGGTTAGCTTCAAATACATGGGAAACATATGGTTAGCTTCAAATCAATTGGAAGTAGAAGGCTTAGTTTCAAATCCATGCGAAACAAATGGTTTAGCTTCAAATACTTGTGGTATACATGATTTAGCTTCAAAGGCATGCGAAACAAACGAGTTAGCTTCAAATCCGTGCGAAACACATGATTTAGCATCTACTCAATGCGAAGTAGAGGGCTGATCTTCGAATCCATGCGATACAAATGGTTTAGCTTCAAATACTTGTGATATACACGATTCAGCTTCAACTGCATGCGAAACAAACGAGTTAGCTTCAAATACATGCGAAACACATGATTTAGATTAAAGTCAATGCGAAGTAGAAGGCTTATCTTCGAATCCATGCGATACAAATGGTTTAGCTTCAAATACTTGTGATATACATGATTTAGATTCAACAGCATGCAAAACAAACGAGTTAGCTTCAAATCTATGCGAAACACATGATTTAGATTAAAGTCAATGCGAAGTAGAAGTATAATCTACGAATCCATGCGAAACAAATGGTTTAGCTTCAAATACTTGTGATATACATGATTTAGCTTCAACTGCATGCGAAACAAACGAGTTAGATTCAAATGAATGCGAAACACATGATTTAGAATCAAATCAATGCGAAGTAGAAGGCTGATCTTCGAATCCATGCGAAACAAATGGTTTAGCTTCAAATACTTGTGACATACTTGATTTAGCTTCAACTGCATGCGAAACAAACGAGCTAGCTTCAAATCCGTGCGAAACACATGATTTAGCATCTAATCAATGCGAAGTAGAAGGCTTATCTTCGAATCCAAGCGAAACAAATGGTTTAGCTTCAAATACTTGTGATATACATGATTTAGATTCAACAGCATGCGAAACAAGCGAGTTAGCTTCAAATCCATGCGATACACATGATTTAGCTTCAAATCAATGCGAAGTAGGAGGCTTATCTTCGAATCCATGCGAAACAAATGGTTTAGCTTCAAATACTTGTGATATACATGATTTAGCTTCAACAGCATGCGAAACAAACGAGTTAGCTTCAAATCCTTGCGAAACACATGATTTAGAATCTAATCAATGCGAAGTAGAAGGCTTATCTTCGAATCCAAGCGAAACAAATGGTTTAGCTTCAAATACTGGTGATATACATGATTTAGATTCAACAGCATGCGAAACACACGAGTTATCTTCAAATCCATGCGAACACATGATTTAGCTTCAAATCAATGCGAAGTAGGAGGCTTATCTTCGAATAAATGCGAAACAAATGGTTTAGATTCAAATACTTGTGATTTACATGATTTAGCTTCAACAACATGCGTAACAAACGAGTTAGCTTCAAGTCCACACCAAAAACATGATTTAGCATCTAATCAATGCGTAGTAGAAGGCTGATCTTCGAATACATGCGAAACAAATGGTTTAGCTTCAAATACTTCTGATATACATGATTTAGCTTCAACAGCATGCGAAACTAACGAGTTAGCTTCAAATCTATGCGAAACACATGATTTAGATTAAAGTCAATGCGAAGTAGAAGTATAATCTACGAATCCATGCGAAACAAATGGTTTAGCTTCAAATACTTGTGATATACATGATTTAGCTTCAACTGCATGCGAAACAAACGAGTTAGATTCAAATGAATGCGAAACACATGATTTAGAATCAAATCAATGCGAAGTAGAAGGCTGATCTTCGAATCCAAGCGAAGCAAATGGTTTAGCTTCAAATACTTGTTACATACTTGATTTAGCTTCAACAGCATGCGAAACAAACGAGTTCGCTTGAAATCCAAGCGAAACACATGATTTAGCTTCAAATCAATGCGAAGTAGAAGGGTTATCTTTGAATCCATGCGAAACACATGATTTAGCTTCAAATCAATGCGAAGTAGAAGGGTTATCTTCGAATCCATGCGAAACAAATGGTTTAGCTTCAAATACTTGTGATATACATGACTTAGCTTCAACAGCGTGCGAAACAAACGACTTAGCTTCAAATCCATGCGAAACACATGATATAGCTTCGAATCAATTCGAATTAGAAGGGTTATCTTGGAATCCATGCGAAACGTATGATATAGCTTCAAATACTTGTGATATACATGATTTAGCTTCAACAGCATGCGAAACAAACGAGTTAGCTTCAAATCCATGCGAAACAGATGATTTAGTTTCAAATCAATGCGAATTAGAAGGGTTAGCTTCGAATCCATGCGAAACAAATGGTTTAGCTTCAAATACTTGTGATATACATGATTCAGCTTGAACTGCATTCGAAACTAACGAGTTAGCTTCAAATCCATGCGAAACACATGATTTAGCTTGAAATCAATGCAAAGTAGGAAGCTTATCTTCGAATCCATGCGAAACAAATGGTTTAGCTACAAATACTTGTGATATACATAATTTAGCTTCAACAGCATGCGAAACAAACGAGTTAGCTTCAAATCCATGCGAAACACATGATTTAGCTTCAAATCAATACGAATTAGAAGGGTTAGCTTCAAATACATGGGAAACATATGGTTAGCTTCAAATCAATTGGAAGTAGAAGGCTTAGATTCAAATCCATGCGAAACAAATGGTTTAGCTTCAAATACTTGTGGTATACATGATTTAGCTTCAAAGGCATGCGAAACAAACGAGTTAGCTTCAAATCCGTGCGAAACACATGATTTAGCATCTACTCAATGCGAAGGAGAGGGCTGATCTTCGAATCCATGCGATACAAATGGTTTAGCTTCAAATACTTGTGATATACACGATTCAGCTTCAACTGCATGCGAAACAAACGAGTTAGCTTCAAATACATGCGAAACACATGATTTAGATTAAAGTCAATGCGAAGTAGAAGGCTTATCTTCGAATCCATGCGATACAAATGGTTTAGCTTCAAATACTTGTGATATACATGATTTAGATTCAACAGCATGCAAAACAAACGAGTTAGCTTCAAATCTATGCGAAACACATGATTTAGATTAAAGTCAATGCGAAGTAGAAGTATAATCTACGAATCCATGCGAAACAAATGGTTTAGCTTCAAATACTTGTGATATACATGATTTAGCTTCAACTGCATGCGAAACAAACGAGTTAGATTCAAATGAATGCGAAACACATGATTTAGAATCAAATCAATGCGAAGTAGTAGGCTGATCTTCGAATCCATGCGAAACAAATGGTTTAGCTTCAAATACTTGTGACATACTTGATTTAGCTTCAACTGCATGCGAAACAAACGAGCTAGCTTCAAATCCGTGCGAAACACATGATTTAGCATCTAATCAATGCGAAGTAGAAGGCTTATCTTCGAATCCAAGCGAAACAAATGGTTTAGCTTCAAATACTTGTGATATACATGATTTAGATTCAACAGCATGCGAAACAAGCGAGTTAGCTTCAAATCCATGCGATACACATGATTTAGCTTCAAATCAATGCGAAGTAGGAGGCTTATCTTCGAATCCATGCGAAACAAATGGTTTAGCTTCAAATACTTGTGATATACATGATTTAGCTTCAACAGCATGCGAAACAAACGAGTTAGCTTCAAATCCTTGCGAAACACATGATTTAGAATCTAATCAATGCGAAGTAGAAGGCTTATCTTCGAATCCAAGCGAAACAAATGGTTTAGCTTCAAATACTGGTGATATACATGATTTAGATTCAACAGCATGCGAAACACACGAGTTATCTTCAAATCCATGCGAACACATGATTTAGCTTCAAATCAATGCGAAGTAGGAGGCTTATCTTCGAATAAATGCGAAACAAATGGTTTAGATTCAAATACTTCTGATATACATGATTTAGCTTCAACAGCATGCGAAACTAACGAGTTAGCTTCAAATCTATGCGAAACACATGATTTAGATTAAAGTCAATGCGAAGTAGAAGTATAATCTACGAATCCATGCGAAACAAATGGTTTAGCTTCAAATACTTGTGATATACATGATTTAGCTTCAACAGCATGCGAAACTAACGAGTTAGCTTCAAATCTATGCGAAACACATGATTTAGATTAAAGTCAATGCGAAGTAGAAGTATAATCTACGAATCCATGCGAAACAAATGGTTTAGCTTCAAATACTTGTGATATACATGATTTAGCTTCAACTGCATGCGAAACAAACGAGTTAGATTCAAATGAATGCGAAACACATGATTTAGAATCAAATCAATGCGAAGTAGAAGGCTGATCTTCGAATCCATGCGAAACAAATGGTTTAGCTTCAAATACTTGTGACATACTTGATTTAGCTTCAACTGCATGCGAAACAAACGAGCTAGCTTCAAATCCGTGCGAAACACATGATTTAGCATCTAATCAATGCGAAGTAGAAGGCTTATCTTCGAATCCAAGCGAAACAAATGGTTTAGCTTCAAATACTTGTGATATACATGATTTAGATTCAACAGCATGAGAAACAAACGAGTTAGCTTCAAATCCATGCGAAACACATGATTAAGCATCTAATCAATGCGAAGTAGAAGGCTTATCTTTGAATCCAAGCGAAACAAATGGTTTAGCTTCAAATTCTTGTGATATACATGATTTAGCTTCAACAGCATGCGAATCAAACGAGTTAGCTTCAAATCCGTGCGAAACACATGATTTAGCATCTAATCAATGCGAAGTAGAAGGCTGATATTCGAATCCATGCGAAGCAACTGGTTTAGCTTCAATACTTGTGATATACATGATTCAGCTTCAACTGCATGCGAAACAAACGAGTTATCTTCAAATCCATGCGAAACACATGATTTAGCATATAATCAATGCGAAGTAGAAGGCTGATCTTCGAATCCAGGCGAAGCAAATGGTTTAGCTTCAAATACTTGTGATATACATGATTTAGATTCAACAGCATGCGAAACAAACGAGTTAGCTTCAAATCCTTGCGAAACACATGATTTAGAATCTAATCAATGCGAAGTAGAAGGCTTATCTTCGAATCCAAGCGAAACAAATGGTTTAGCTTCAAATACTGGTGATATACATGATTTAGATTCAACAGCATGCGAAACACACGAGTTATCTTCAAATCCATGCGAACACATGATTTAGCTTCAAATCAATGCGAAGTAGGAGGCTTATCTTCGAATAAATGCGAAACAAATGGTTTAGCTTCAAATACTTGTGATATACATGATTTAGCTTCAACTGCATGCGAAACAAACGAGTTAGATTCAAATGAATGCGAAACACATGATTTAGAATCAAATCAATGCGAAGTAGAAGGCTGATCTTCGAATCCATGCGAAACAAATGGTTTAGCTTCAAATACTTGTGACATACTTGATTTAGCTTCAACTGCATGCGAAACAAACGAGCTAGCTTCAAATCCGTGCGAAACACATGATTTAGCATCTAATCAATGCGAAGTAGAAGGCTTATCTTCGAATCCAAGCGAAACAAATGGTTTAGCTTCAAATACTTGTGATATACATGATTTAGATTCAACAGCATGCGAAACAAGCGAGTTAGCTTCAAATCCATGCGATACACATGATTTAGCTTCAAATCAATGCGAAGTAGGAGGCTTATCTTCGAATCCATGCGAAACAAATGGTTTAGCTTCAAATACTTGTGATATACATGATTTAGCTTCAACAGCATGCGAAACAAACGAGTTAGCTTCAAATCCTTGCGAAACACATGATTTAGAATCTAATCAATGCGAAGTAGAAGGCTTATCTTCGAATCCAAGCGAAACAAATGGTTTAGCTTCAAATACTGGTGATATACATGATTTAGATTCAACAGCATGCGAAACACACGAGTTATCTTCAAATCCATGCGAACACATGATTTAGCTTCAAATCAATGCGAAGTAGGAGGCTTATCTTCGAATAAATGCGAAACAAATGGTTTAGATTCAAATACTTGTGATTTACATGATTTAGCTTCAACAACATGCGTAACAAACGAGTTAGCTTCAAGTCCACACCAAAAACATGATTTAGCATCTAATCAATGCGTAGTAGAAGGCTGATCTTCGAATACATGCGAAACAAATGGTTTAGCTTCAAATACTTCTGATATACATGATTTAGCTTCAACAGCATGCGAAACTAACGAGTTAGCTTCAAATCTATGCGAAACACATGATTTAGATTAAAGTCAATGCGAAGTAGAAGTATAATCTACGAATCCATGCGAAACAAATGGTTTAGCTTCAAATACTTGTGATATACATGATTTAGCTTCAACTGCATGCGAAACAAACGAGTTAGATTCAAATGAATGCGAAACACATGATTTAGAATCAAATCAATGCGAAGTAGAAGGCTGATCTTCGAATCCAAGCGAAGCAAATGGTTTAGCTTCAAATACTTGTTACATACTTGATTTAGCTTCAACAGCATGCGAAACAAACGAGTTCGCTTGAAATCCAAGCGAAACACATGATTTAGCTTCAAATCAATGCGAAGTAGAAGGGTTATCTTTGAATCCATGCGAAACACATGATTTAGCTTCAAATCAATGCGAAGTAGAAGGGTTATCTTCGAATCCATGCGAAACAAATGGTTTAGCTTCAAATACTTGTGATATACATGACTTAGCTTCAACAGCGTGCGAAACAAACGACTTAGCTTCAAATCCATGCGAAACACATGATATAGCTTCGAATCAATTCGAATTAGAAGGGTTATCTTGGAATCCATGCGAAACGTATGATATAGCTTCAAATACTTGTGATATACATGATTTAGCTTCAACAGCATGCGAAACAAACGAGTTAGCTTCAAATCCATGCGAAACAGATGATTTAGTTTCAAATCAATGCGAATTAGAAGGGTTAGCTTCGAATCCATGCGAAACAAATGGTTTAGCTTCAAATACTTGTGATATACATGATTCAGCTTGAACTGCATTCGAAACTAACGAGTTAGCTTCAAATCCATGCGAAACACATGATTTAGCTTGAAATCAATGCAAAGTAGGAAGCTTATCTTCGAAT
This sequence comes from Megalopta genalis, assembly GCF_051020955.1. NCBI lineage: Eukaryota > Metazoa > Arthropoda > Insecta > Hymenoptera > Halictidae > Megalopta > Megalopta genalis. Next base: position 398,101 of record NW_027476112.1, on the reverse strand, counting down.
CCATGCGAAACAAATGGTTTAGCTACAAATACTTGTGATATACATAATTTAGCTTCAACAGCATGCGAAACAAACGAGTTAACTTCAAATCCATGCGAAACACATGATTTAGCTTCAAATCAATACGAATTAGAAGGGTTAGCTTCAAATACATGGGAAACATATGGTTAGCTTCAAATCAATTGGAAGTAGAAGGCTTAGATTCAAATCCATGCGAAACAAATGGTTTAGCTTCAAATACTTGTGGTATACATGATTTAGCTTCAAAGGCATGCGAAACAAACGAGTTAGCTTCAAATCCGTGCGAAACACATGATTTAGCATCTACTCAATGCGAAGGAGAGGGCTGATCTTCGAATCCATGCGATACAAATGGTTTAGCTTCAAATACTTGTGATATACACGATTCAGCTTCAACTGCATGCGAAACAAACGAGTTAGCTTCAAATACATGCGAAACACATGATTTAGATTAAAGTCAATGCGAAGTAGAAGGCTTATCTTCGAATCCATGCGATACAAATGGTTTAGCTTCAAATACTTGTGATATACATGATTTAGATTCAACAGCATGCAAAACAAACGAGTTAGCTTCAAATCTATGCGAAACACATGATTTAGATTAAAGTCAATGCGAAGTAGAAGTATAATCTACGAATCCATGCGAAACAAATGGTTTAGCTTCAAATACTTGTGATATACATGATTTAGCTTCAACTGCATGCGAAACAAACGAGTTAGATTCAAATGAATGCGAAACACATGATTTAGAATCAAATCAATGCGAAGTAGTAGGCTGATCTTCGAATCCATGCGAAACAAATGGTTTAGCTTCAAATACTTGTGACATACTTGATTTAGCTTCAACTGCATGCGAAACAAACGAGCTAGCTTCAAATCCGTGCGAAACACATGATTTAGCATCTAATCAATGCGAAGTAGAAGGCTTATCTTCGAATCCAAGCGAAACAAATGGTTTAGCTTCAAATACTTGTGATATACATGATTTAGATTCAACAGCATGCGAAACAAGCGAGTTAGCTTCAAATCCATGCGATACACATGATTTAGCTTCAAATCAATGCGAAGTAGGAGGCTTATCTTCGAATCCATGCGAAACAAATGGTTTAGCTTCAAATACTTGTGATATACATGATTTAGCTTCAACAGCATGCGAAACAAACGAGTTAGCTTCAAATCCTTGCGAAACACATGATTTAGAATCTAATCAATGCGAAGTAGAAGGCTTATCTTCGAATCCAAGCGAAACAAATGGTTTAGCTTCAAATACTGGTGATATACATGATTTAGATTCAACAGCATGCGAAACACACGAGTTATCTTCAAATCCATGCGAACACATGATTTAGCTTCAAATCAATGCGAAGTAGGAGGCTTATCTTCGAATAAATGCGAAACAAATGGTTTAGATTCAAATACTTGTGATTTACATGATTTAGCTTCAACAACATGCGTAACAAACGAGTTAGCTTCAAGTCCACACCAAAAACATGATTTAGCATCTAATCAATGCGTAGTAGAAGGCTGATCTTCGAATACATGCGAAACAAATGGTTTAGCTTCAAATACTTCTGATATACATGATTTAGCTTCAACAGCATGCGAAACTAACGAGTTAGCTTCAAATCTATGCGAAACACATGATTTAGATTAAAGTCAATGCGAAGTAGAAGTATAATCTACGAATCCATGCGAAACAAATGGTTTAGCTTCAAATACTTGTGATATACATGATTTAGCTTCAACTGCATGCGAAACAAACGAGTTAGATTCAAATGAATGCGAAACACATGATTTAGAATCAAATCAATGCGAAGTAGAAGGCTGATCTTCGAATCCATGCGAAACAAATGGTTTAGCTTCAAATACTTGTGACATACTTGATTTAGCTTCAACTGCATGCGAAACAAACGAGCTAGCTTCAAATCCGTGCGAAACACATGATTTAGCATCTAATCAATGCGAAGTAGAAGGCTTATCTTCGAATCCAAGCGAAACAAATGGTTTAGCTTCAAATACTTGTGATATACATGATTTAGATTCAACAGCATGAGAAACAAACGAGTTAGCTTCAAATCCATGCGAAACACATGATTAAGCATCTAATCAATGCGAAGTAGAAGGCTTATCTTTGAATCCAAGCGAAACAAATGGTTTAGCTTCAAATTCTTGTGATATACATGATTTAGCTTCAACAGCATGCGAATCAAACGAGTTAGCTTCAAATCCGTGCGAAACACATGATTTAGCATCTAATCAATGCGAAGTAGAAGGCTGATCTTCGAATCCATGCGAAGCAACTGGTTTAGCTTCAATACTTGTGATATACATGATTCAGCTTCAACTGCATGCGAAACAAACGAGTTATCTTCAAATCCATGCGAAACACATGATTTAGCATATAATCAATGCGAAGTAGAAGCCTGATCTTCGAATCCAGGCGAAGCAAATGGTTTAGCTTCAAATACTTGTGATATACATGATTTAGATTCAACAGCATGCGAAACAAACGAGTTAGCTTCAAATCCTTGCGAAACACATGATTTAGAATCTAATCAATGCGAAGTAGAAGGCTTATCTTCGAATCCAAGCGAAACAAATGGTTTAGCTTCAAATACTGGTGATATACATGATTTAGATTCAACAGCATGCGAAACACACGAGTTATCTTCAAATCCATGCGAACACATGATTTAGCTTCAAATCAATGCGAAGTAGGAGGCTTATCTTCGAATAAATGCGAAACAAATGGTTTAGCTTCAAATACTTGTGATATACATGATTTAGCTTCAACTGCATGCGAAACAAACGAGTTAGATTCAAATGAATGCGAAACACATGATTTAGAATCAAATCAATGCGAAGTAGAAGGCTGATCTTCGAATCCATGCGAAACAAATGGTTTAGCTTCAAATACTTGTGACATACTTGATTTAGCTTCAACTGCATGCGAAACAAACGAGCTAGCTTCAAATCCGTGCGAAACACATGATTTAGCATCTAATCAATGCGAAGTAGAAGGCTTATCTTCGAATCCAAGCGAAACAAATGGTTTAGCTTCAAATACTTGTGATATACATGATTTAGATTCAACAGCATGAGAAACAAACGAGTTAGCTTCAAATCCATGCGAAACACATGATTAAGCATCTAATCAATGCGAAGTAGAAGGCTTATCTTTGAATCCAAGCGAAACAAATGGTTTAGCTTCAAATTCTTGTGATATACATGATTTAGCTTCAACAGCATGCGAATCAAACGAGTTAGCTTCAAATCCGTGCGAAACACATGATTTAGCATCTAATCAATGCGAAGTAGAAGGCTGATCTTCGAATCCATGCGAAGCAACTGGTTTAGCTTCAATACTTGTGATATACATGATTCAGCTTCAACTGCATGCGAAACAAACGAGTTATCTTCAAATCCATGCGAGACACATGATTTAGCATATAATCAATGCGAAGTAGAAGGCTGATCTTCGAATCCAGGCGAAGCAAATGGTTTAGCTTCAAATACTTGTGATATACATGATTTAGATTCAACAGCATGCGAAACAAACGAGTTAGCTTCAAATCCTTGCGAAACACATGATTTAGAATCTAATCAATGCGAAGTAGAAGGCTTATCTTCGAATCCAAGCGAAACAAATGGTTTAGCTTCAAATACTGGTGATATACATGATTTAGATTCAACAGCATGCGAAACACACGAGTTATCTTCAAATCCATGCGAACACATGATTTAGCTTCAAATCAATGCGAAGTAGGAGGCTTATCTTCGAATAAATGCGAAACAAATGGTTTAGCTTCAAATACTTGTGATATACATGATTTAGGTTCAACTGCATGCAAAACAAACGAGTTAGATTCAAATGAATGCGAAACACATGATTTAGAATGAAATCAATTCGAAGTAGAAGGCTGATCTTCGAATCCATGCGAAACAAATGGTTTAGCTTCAAATACTTGTGACATACTTGATTTAGCTTCAACTGCATGCGAAACAAACGAGCTAGCTTCAAATCCGTGCGAAACACATGATTTAGCATCTAATCAATGCGAAGTAGAAGGCTTATCTTCGAATCCAAGCGAAACAAATGGTTTAGCTTCAAATACTTGTGATATACATGATTTAGATTCAACAGCATGAGAAACAAACGAGTTAGCTTCAAATCCATGTGAAACACATGATTTAGCATCAAATCAATGCGAAGTGGAAGGCTTATCTTCGAATCCATGCGATACAAATGGTTTAGCTTCAAATACTTGTGATATACATGATTTAGCTACAACTACATGCGAAACAAACGAGCTAGCTTAAAATCCATGCGAAACACATGATTTAGATTAAAATCAATGTGAAGTAGAAGGCTTATCTTCAAATCCATGCGAAACAAATGGTTTAGATTCAAATACTTGTGATTTACATGATTTAGCTTCAACAACATGCGTAACAAACGAGTTAGCTTCAAGTCCATACCAAACACATGATTTAGCATCTAATCAATGCGAAGTAGAAGGCTGATCTTCGAATCCATGCGAAACACATGATTTAGCATCTCATCAATGCGAAGTAGAAGGCTTATCATCGAATCCATGCGAAGCAAATGGTTTAGCTTCAAATACTTGTGATATACATGATTTAGCTTCAACTGCATGCGAAACAAACAAGTTAGCTTCAAATGAATGCGAAACACATGATTTAGCATCTAATCAATGCGAAGTAGAAGGCTTATCTTCGAATCCAAGCGAAACAAATGGTTTAACTTCAAATACTTGTGATATACATGATTTAGATTCAACAACATGCGAAACAAGCGAGTTAGCTTCAAATCCATGCGAAACACATGATTTAGCATCAAATCAATGCGAAGTAGGAGTCATATCTTCGAAACCATGCGATACAAATGGTTTAGCTTCAAATACTTGTGATATACATGATTTAGTTTCAACAGCATGCAAAACAAACGAGTTAGCTTCAAATCCATGCGAAACACATGATTTAGCACCTAATCAATGCGAAGTAGAAGGCTGATCTTCGAATCCAGGCGAAGCAAATGATTTAGCTTCAAATACTTGTGATATACATGATTTAGATTCAACAGCATGCGAAACAAACGGGTTAGCTTCAAATCCATGTGAAACACATGATTTAGCATCAAATCAATGCGAAGTGGAAGGCTTATCATCGAATCCATGCGAAACAAATGGTTTAGCTTCAAATACTTGTGATATACATGATTTAGCTACAACTACATGCGAAACAAACGAGCTAGCTTAAAATCCATGCGAAACACAAGATTTAGATTAAAATCAATGCGAAGTAGAAGGCTGATCTTCGAATCCATGTGAAGCAAATGGTTTAGCTTCAAATACTTGTGATACACTTGATTTAGCTTCAACGGCATGCGAATCAAACGAGTTAGCTTCAAATCCATGCGAACACATGATTTAGCTTCAAATCAATGAGAAGTAGGAGGCTTATCTTCGAATAAATGGGAAACAAATGGTTTAGATTCAAATACTTGTGATTTATATGATTTAGCTTCAACAACATGCGTAACAAACGAGTTAGCTTCAAGTCCATGCCAGACACATGATTTAGCATCTAATCAATGCGTAGTAGAAGGCTGATCTTCGAATACATGCGAAACAAATGGTTTAGCTTCAAATACTTCTGATATACATGATTTAGCTTCAACAGCATGCGAAACAAACGAGTTAGCTTCAAATCCGTGCGAAACACATGATTTAGCATCTAATCAATGCGAAGTAGAAGGCTGATCTTCGAATCCATGCGAAATACATGATTTAGCATCTCATCAATGCGAAGTAGAAGGCTTATCTTCGAATCCATGCGAAGCAAATGGTTTAGCTTCAAATACTTGTGATACACTTGATTTAGCTTCAACAGCATGCGAAACAAACGAGTTAGCTTCAAATCCATGCGAAACACATGATTTAGCATCTAATCAATGCGAAGTAGAAGGCTTATCTTCGAATCCGAGCGAAACAAATGGTTTAACTTCAAATACTTGTGATATACATGATTTAGTTTCAACAGCATGCAAAACAAACGAGTTAGCTTCAAGTCCATACCAAACACATGATTTAGCATCTAATCAATGCGTAGAAGAAGGCTGATCTTCGAATACATGCGAAACAAATGGTTTACCTTCAAATACTTCTGATATACATGATTTAGCTTCAACAGCATGCGAAACAAACGAGATAGCTTCAAATCCGTGCGAAACACATGATTTAGCATCTAATCAATGCGAAGTATAGGGCTGATCTTCGAATCCATGCGAAGAAAATGGTTTAGCTTCAAATACTTGTGATATACATGATTTAGCTTCAACAGCATGCGAAACAAACGAGTTAGCTTCAAATCCTTGCGAACATATGATTTAGCTTCAAATCAATGCGAAGTAGGAGGCATATCTTCGAATAAATGCAAAACAAATGGTTTATATTCAAATACTTGTGATTTACATGATTTAGCTTCAACAACATGCGTAACAAACGAGTTAGCTTCAAGTCCAAACCAAACACATGATTTAGCATCTAATCAATGCGTAGTAGAAGGCTGATCTTCGAATACATGCGAAATACATGATTTAGCATCTCATCAATGCGAAGTAGAAGGCTTATCTTCGAATCCATGCGAAGCAAATGGTTTAGTTTCAAATACTTGTGATACACTTGATTTAGCTTCAACAGCATGCGAAACAAACGCGTTAGCTTCAAATCCGTGCGAAACACATGATTTAGCATCTAATCAATGCGAAGTAGAAGGCTGATCTTCGAATCCATGTGAAGCAAATGGTTTAGCTTCAAATACTTCTGATACACTTGATTTAGCTTCAACAGCATCCGAAACAAACGAGTTAGCTTCAAATCCATGCGAACACATGATTCAGCTTCAAATCAATGCGAAGTAGGAGGCTTATCTTCGAATAAATGGGAAACAAATGGTTTAGATTCAAATACTTGTGATTTATATGATTTAGCTTCAACAACATGCGTAACAAACGAGTTAGCTTCAAGTCCATGCGAAACACATGATTCAGCATCTAATCAATACGTAGTAGAAGGCTGATCTTCGAATACATGCGAAACAAATGGTTTACCTTCAAATACTTCTGATATACATGATTTAGCTTCAACAGCATGCGAAACAAACGAGATAGCTTCAAATCCGTGCGAAACACATGATTTAGCATCTAATCAATGCGAAGTATAGGGCTGATCTTCGAATCCATGCGAAGAAAATGGTTTAGCTTCAAATACTTGTGATATACATGATTTAGCTTCAACAGCATGCGAAACAAACGAGTTAGCTTCAAATCCTTGCGAACATATGATTTAGCTTCAAATCAATGCGAAGTAGGAGGCATATCTTCGAATAAATGCAAAACAAATGGTTTATATTCAAATACTTGTGATTTACATGATTTAGCTTCAACAACATGCGTAACAAACGAGTTAGCTTCAAGTCCAAACCAAACACATGATTTAGCATCTAATCAATGCGTAGTAGAAGGCTGATCTTCGAATACATGCGAAATACATGATTTAGCATCTCATCAATGCGAAGTAGAAGGCTTATCTTCGAATCCATGCGAAGCAAATGGTTTAGTTTCAAATACTTGTGATACACTTGATTTAGCTTCAACAGCATGCGAAACAAACGCGTTAGCTTCAAACCGTGCGAAACACATGATTTAGCATCTAATCAATGCGAAGTAGAAGGCTGATCTACGAATCCATGTGAAGCAAATGGTTTAGCTTCAAATACTTCTGATACACTTGATTTAGCTTCAACAGCATCCGAAACAAACGAGTTAGCTTCAAATCCATGCGAACACATGATTCAGCTTCAAATCAATGGGAAACAAATGGTTTAGATTCAAATACTTGTGATTTATATGATTTAGCTTCAACAACATGCGTAACAAACGAGTTAGCTTCAAGTCCATGCGAAACACATGATTTAGCATCTAATCAATGCGTAGTAGAAGGCTGATCTTCGAATACATGCGAAACAAATGGTTTAGCTTCAAATACTTCTGATATACATGATTTAGCTTCAACAGCATGCGAAACAAACGAGTTAGCTTCAAATCCGTGCGAAACACGTGATTTAGCATCTAATCAATGCGAAGTAGAAGGCTGATCTTCGAATCCATGCGAAATACATGATTTAGCATCTCATCAATGCGAAGTAGAAGGCTTATCTTCGAATCCAAGCGAAGCAAATGGTTTAGCTTCAAATACTTGTGATACACTTGATTTAGTTTCAACAGCATGCAAAACAAACGAGTTAGCTTCAAGTCCATACCAAACACATGATTTAGCATCTAATCAATGCGTAGTAGAAGGCTGATCTTCGAATACATGCGAAACAAATGGTTTACCTTCAAATACTTCTGATATACATGATTTAGCTTCAACAGCATGCGAAACAAACGAGTTAGCTTCAAATCCGTGCGTAACACATGATTTAGCATCTAATCAATGCGAAGTATAGGGCTGATCTTCGAATCCATGCGTAGCAAATGGTTTAGCTTCAAATACTTGTGATATACATGATTTAGCTTCAACTGCATGCGAAACAAACGAGTTAGCTTCAAATGAATGCGAAACACAAGCTTTAGAATCAAATCAATGCGAAGTAGGAGGCTTATCTTCGAATAAATGCGAAGCAAATGGTTTAGCTTCAAATACTTGTGATACACTTGAGTTAGCTTCAACAGCATGCGAAACAAACGAGTTAGCTTCAAATCCAAGTGAAACACATGAATTAGCATCAAATCAATGCGAAGTGGAAGGCTTATCATCGAATCCATGCGAAACAAATGGATCAGCTTCATATACTTGTGATATACATGATTTAGCTTCAACAGCATGCGAAACAAACGGCTTAACTTCAAATCCATGCGAAACACATGATTTAGAATCTAATCAATGCGAAGTAGAAGGCTTATCTTCGAATCCAAGCGAAACAAATGGTTTAGCTTCAAATACTTGTGGTATACATGATTTAGATTCAACAGCATGCGAAAGAAACGAGTTAGATTCAAATCCATGCGAAACACATGATTTAGCATCAAATCAATGCGCAGTAGGAGTCATATCTTCGAAACCATGCGATACAAATGGTTTAGCTTCAAATACTTGTGATATACATGATTTAGTTTCAACAGCATGCAAAACAAACGAGTTAGCTTCAAATCCATGCGAAACACATGATTTAGCACCTAATCAATGCGAAGTAGAAGGCTGATCTTCGAATCCAGGCGAAGCAAATGATTTAGCTTCAAATACTTGTGATATACATGATTTAGATTCAACAGCATGCGAAACAAACGGGTTAGCTTCAAATCCATGTGAAACACATGATTTAGCATCAAATCAATGCGAAGTGGAAGGCTTATCATCGAATCCATGCGAAACAAATGGATCAGCTTCATATACTTGTGATATACATGATTTAGCTTCAACTGCATGCGAAACAAACGAGTTAGCTTCAAATGAATGCGAAACACAAGATTTAGAATCAAATCAATGCGAAGTAGAAGACTGATCTTCGAATCCATGCGAAGCAAATGGTTTAGCTTCAAATACTTGTGATACACATGAGTTAGCTTCAACAGCATGCGAAAGAAACGAGTTAGCTTCAAATCCATGTGAAACACATGATTTAGCATCAAATCAATGCGAAGTGGAAGGCTTATCATCGAATCCATGCGAAACAAATGGATCAGCTTCATATACTTGTGATATACATGATTTAGCTTCCACTGCATGCGAAACAAACGGCTTAACTTCAAATCCATGCGAAACACATGAGTTAGCTTCAAATCAATGCGAATTGGAAGGCTTATCTTCGAATCCATGCGAAACAAATGGTTTAGCTTCAAATACTTGTGATACACATGATTTAGCTACAACTACATGCGAAACAAACGAGCTAGCTTAAAATCCATGCGAAACACAAGATTTAGATTAAAATCAATGCGAAGTAGAAGGCTTATCTTCAAATCCATGCGAAACAAATGGTTTAGATTCAAATACTTGTGATTTACATGATTTAGCTTCAACAACATGCGTAACAAACGAGTTAGTTTCAAGTCCATACCAAACACATGATTTAGCATCTAATCAATGCGTAGTAGAAGGCTGATCTTCGAATACATGCGAAACAAATGGTTTAGCTTCAAATACTTCTGATATACATGATTTAGCTTCAACAGCATGCGAAACAAACGAGTTAGCCTCAAATCCGTGCGAAACACATGATTTAGCAACTAATCAATGCGAAGTAGAAGGCTGATCTTCGAATCCATGTGAAGCAAATGGTTTAGCTTCAAATACTTGTGATACACTTGATTTAGCTTCAACAGCATGCGAAACAAACGAGTTAGCTTCAAATCCATGCGAACACATGATTTAGCTTCAAATCAATGCGAAGTAGGAGGCTTATCTTCGAATAAATGCGAAACAAATGGTTTAGCTTCAAATACTTGTGATATACATGATTTAGCTTCAACTGCATGCGAAACAAACGAGTTAGATTCAAATGAATGCGAAACACATGATTTAGAATCAAATCAATGCGAAGTAGAAGGCTGATCTTCGAATCCATGCGAAACAAATGGTTTAGCTTCAAATACTTGTGACATACTTGATTTAGCTTCAACTGCATGCGAAACAAACGAGCTAGCTTCAAATCCGTGCGAAACACATGATTTAGCATCTAATCAATGCGAAGTAGAAGGCTTATCTTCGAATCCAAGCGAAACAAATGGTTTAGCTTCAAATACTTGTGATATACATGATTTAGATTCAACAGCATGAGAAACAAACGAGTTAGCTTCAAATCCATGCGAAACACATGATTAAGCATCTAATCAATGCGAAGTAGAAGGCTTATCTTTGAATCCAAGCGAAACAAATGGTTTAGCTTCAAATTCTTGTGATATACATGATTTAGCTTCAACAGCATGCGAAACAAACGCGTTAGCTTCAAATCCGTGCGAAACACATGATTTAGCATCTAATCAATGCGAAGTAGAAGGCTGATCTTCGAATCCATGTGAAGCAAATGGTTTAGCTTCAAATACTTCTGATACACTTGATTTAGCTTCAACAGCATCCGAAACAAACGAGTTAGCTTCAAATCCATGCGAACACATGATTCAGCTTCAAATCAATGCGAAGTAGGAGGCTTATCTTCGAATAAATGGGAAACAAATGGTTTAGATTCAAATACTTGTGATTTATATGATTTAGCTTCAACAACATGCGTAACAAACGAGTTAGCTTCAAGTCCATGCGAAACACATGATTCAGCATCTAATCAATACGTAGTAGAAGGCTGATCTTCGAATACATGCGAAACAAATGGTTTAGCTTCAAATACTTGTGGTATACATGATTTAGATTCAACAGCATGCGAAAGAAACGAGTTAGATTCAAATCCATGCGAAACACATGATTTAGCATCAAATCAATGCGCAGTAGGAGTCATATCTTCGAAACCATGCGATACAAATGGTTTAGCTTCAAATACTTGTGATATACATGATTTAGTTTCAACAGCATGCAAAACAAACGAGTTAGCTTCAAATCCATGCGAAACACATGATTTAGCACCTAATCAATGCGAAGTAGAAGGCTGATCTTCGAATCCAGGCGAAGCAAATGATTTAGCTTCAAATACTTGTGATATACATGATTTAGATTCAACAGCATGCGAAACAAACGGGTTAGCTTCAAATCCATGTGAAACACATGATTTAGCATCAAATCAATGCGAAGTGGAAGGCTTATCATCGAATCCATGCGAAACAAATGGATCAGCTTCATATACTTGTGATATACATGATTTAGCTTCAACTGCATGCGAAACAAACGAGTTAGCTTCAAATGAATGCGAAACACAAGATTTAGAATCAAATCAATGCGAAGTAGAAGACTGATCTTCGAATCCATGCGAAGCAAATGGTTTAGCTTCAAATACTTGTGATACACATGAGTTAGCTTCAACAGCATGCGAAAGAAACGAGTTAGCTTCAAATCCAAGTGAAACACATGATTTAGCATCAAATCAATGCGAAGTGGAAGGCTTATCATCGAATCCATGCGAAACAAATGGATCAGCTTCATATACTTGTGATATACATGATTTAGCTTCAACAGCATGCGAAACAAACGGCTTAACTTCAAATCCATGCGAAACACATGATTTAGAATCTAATCAATGCGAAGTAGAAGGCTTATCTTCGAATCCAAGCGAAACAAATGGTTTAGCTTCAAATACTTGTGGTATACATGATTTAGATTCAACAGCATGCGAAAGAAACGAGTTAGATTCAAATCCATGCGAAACACATGATTTAGCATCAAATCAATGCGCAGTAGGAGTCATATCTTCGAAACCATGCGATACAAATGGTTTAGCTTCAAATACTTGTGATATACATGATTTAGTTTCAACAGCATGCAAAACAAACGAGTTAGCTTCAAATCCATGCGAAACACATGATTTAGCACCTAATCAATGCGAAGTAGAAGGCTGATCTTCGAATCCAGGCGAAGCAAATGATTTAGCTTCAAATACTTGTGATATACATGATTTAGATTCAACAGCATGCGAAACAAACGGGTTAGCTTCAAATCCATGTGAAACACATGATTTAGCATCAAATCAATGCGAAGTGGAAGGCTTATCATCGAATCCATGCGAAACAAATGGATCAGCTTCATATACTTGTGATATACATGATTTAGCTTCAACTGCATGCGAAACAAACGAGTTAGCTTCAAATGAATGCGAAACACAAGATTTAGAATCAAATCAATGCGAAGTAGAAGACTGATCTTCGAATCCATGCGAAGCAAATGGTTTAGCTTCAAATACTTGTGATACACATGAGTTAGCTTCAACAGCATGCGAAAGAAACGAGTTAGCTTCAAATCCATGTGAAACACATGATTTAGCATCAAATCAATGCGAAGTGGAAGGCTTATCATCGAATCCATGCGAAACAAATGGATCAGCTTCATATACTTGTGATATACATGATTTAGCTTCCACTGCATGCGAAACAAACGGCTTAACTTCAAATCCATGCGAAACACATGAGTTAGCTTCAAATCAATGCGAATTGGAAGGCTTATCTTCGAATCCATGCGAAACAAATGGTTTAGCTTCAAATACTTGTGATACACATGATTTAGCTACAACTACATGCGAAACAAACGAGCTAGCTTAAAATCCATGCGAAACACAAGATTTAGATTAAAATCAATGCGAAGTAGAAGGCTTATCTTCAAATCCATGCGAAACAAATGGTTTAGATTCAAATACTTGTGATTTACATGATTTAGCTTCAACAACATGCGTAACAAACGAGTTAGTTTCAAGTCCATACCAAACACATGATTTAGCATCTAATCAATGCGTAGTAGAAGGCTGATCTTCGAATACATGCGAAACAAATGGTTTAGCTTCAAATACTTCTGATATACATGATTTAGCTTCAACAGCATGCGAAACAAACGAGTTAGCCTCAAATCCGTGCGAAACACATGATTTAGCAACTAATCAATGCGAAGTAGAAGGCTGATCTTCGATTCCATGTGAAGCAAATGGTTTAGCTTCAAATACTTGTGATACACTTGATTTAGCTTCAACAGCATGCGAAACAAACGAGTTAGCTTCAAATCCATGCGAACACATGATTTAGCTTCAAATCAATGCGAAGTAGGAGGCTTATCTTCGAATAAATGCGAAACAAATGGTTTAGCTTCAAATACTTGTGATATACATGATTTAGCTTCAACTGCATGCGAAACAAACGAGTTAGATTCAAATGAATGCGAAACACATGATTTAGAATCAAATCAATGCGAAGTAGAAGGCTGATCTTCGAATCCATGCGAAACAAATGGTTTAGCTTCAAATACTTCTGACATACTTGATTTAGCTTCAACTGCATGCGAAACAAACGAGCTAGCTTCAAATCCGTGCGAAACACATGATTTAGCATCTAATCAATGCGAAGTAGAAGGCTTATCTTCGAATCCAAGCGAAACAAATGGTTTAGCTTCAAATACTTGTGATATACATGATTTAGATTCAACAGCATGAGAAACAAACGAGTTAGCTTCAAATCCATGCGAAACACATGATTAAGCATCTAATCAATGCGAAGTAGAAGGCTTATCTTTGAATCCAAGCGAAACAAATGGTTTAGCTTCAAATTCTTGTGATATACATGATTTAGCTTCAACAGCATGCGAAACAAACGCGTTAGCTTCAAATCCGTGCGAAACACATGATTTAGCATCCAATCAATGCGAAGTAGAAGGCTGATCTTCGAATCCATGTGAAGCAAATGGTTTAGCTTCAAATACTTCTGATACACTTGATTTAGCTTCAACAGCATCCGAAACAAACGAGTTAGCTTCAAATCCATGCGAACACATGATTCAGCTTCAAATCAATGCGAAGTAGGAGGCTTATCTTCGAATAAATGGGAAACAAATGGTTTAGATTCAAATACTTGTGATTTATATGATTTAGCTTCAACAACATGCGTAACAAACGAGTTAGCTTCAAGTCCATGCGAAACACATGATTCAGCATCTAATCAATACGTAGTAGAAGGCTGATCTTCGAATACATGCGAAACAAATGGTTTACCTTCAAATACTTCTGATATACATGATTTAGCTTCAACAGCATGCGAAACAAACGAGATAGCTTCAAATCCGTGCGAAACACATGATTTAGCATCTAATCAATGCGAAGTATAGGGCTGATCTTCGAATCCATGCGAAGAAAATGGTTTAGCTTCAAATACTTGTGATATACATGATTTAGCTTCAACAGCATGCGAAACAAACGAGTTAGCTTCAAATCCTTGCGAACATATGATTTAGCTTCAAATCAATGCGAAGTAGGAGGCATATCTTCGAATAAATGCAAAACAAATGGTTTATATTCAAATACTTGTGATTTACATGATTTAGCTTCAACAACATGCGTAACAAACGAGTTAGCTTCAAGTCCAAACCAAACACATGATTTAGCATCTAATCAATGCGAAGTAGAAGGCTGATCTTCGAATCCATGCGAAATACATGATTTAGCATCTCATCAATGCGAAGTAGAAGGCTTATCTTCGAATCCAAGCGAAGCAAATGGTTTAGCTTCAAATACTTGTGATACACTTGATTTAGTTTCAACAGCATGCAAAACAAACGAGTTAGCTTCAAGTCCATACCAAACACATGATTTAGCATCTAATCAATGCGTAGTAGAAGGCTGATCTTCGAATACATGCGAAACAAATGGTTTACCTTCAAATACTTCTGATATACATGATTTAGCTTCAACAGCATGCGAAACAAACGAGTTAGCTTCAAATCCGTGCGTAACACATGATTTAGCATCTAATCAATGCGAAGTATAGGGCTGATCTTCGAATCCATGCGTAGCAAATGGTTTAGCTTCAAATACTTGTGATATACATGATTTAGCTTCAACTGCATGCGAAACAAACGAGTTAGCTTCAAATGAATGCGAAACACAAGCTTTAGAATCAAATCAATGCGAAGTAGGAGGCTTATCTTCGAATAAATGCGAAGCAAATGGTTTAGCTTCAAATACTTGTGATACACTTGAGTTAGCTTCAACAGCATGCGAAACAAACGAGTTAGCTTCAAATCCAAGTGAAACACATGATTTAGCATCAAATCAATGCGAAGTGGAAGGCTTATCATCGAATCCATGCGAAACAAATGGATCAGCTTCATATACTTGTGATATACATGATTTAGCTTCAACAGCATGCGAAACAAACGGCTTAACTTCAAATCCATGCGAAACACATGATTTAGAATCTAATCAATGCGAAGTAGAAGGCTTATCTTCGAATCCAAGCGAAACAAATGGTTTAGCTTCAAATACTTGTGGTATACATGATTTAGATTCAACAGCATGCGAAAGAAACGAGTTAGATTCAAATCCATGCGAAACACATGATTTAGCATCAAATCAATGCGCAGTAGGAGTCATATCTTCGAAACCATGCGATACAAATGGTTTAGCTTCAAATACTTGTGATATACATGATTTAGTTTCAACAGCATGCAAAACAAACGAGTTAGCTTCAAATCCATGCGAAACACATGATTTAGCACCTAATCAATGCGAAGTAGAAGGCTGATCTTCGAATCCAGGCGAAGCAAATGATTTAGCTTCAAATACTTGTGATATACATGATTTAGATTCAACAGCATGCGAAACAAACGGGTTAGCTTCAAATCCATGTGAAACACATGATTTAGCATCAAATCAATGCGAAGTGGAAGGCTTATCATCGAATCCATGCGAAACAAATGGATCAGCTTCATATACTTGTGATATACATGATTTAGCTTCAACTGCATGCGAAACAAACGAGTTAGCTTCAAATGAATGCGAAACACAAGATTTTGAATCAAATCAATGCGAAGTAGAAGACTGATCTTCGAATCCATGCGAAGCAAATGGTTTAGCTTCAAATACTTGTGATACACATGAGTTAGCTTCAACAGCATGCGAAAGAAACGAGTTAGCTTCAAATCCATGTGAAACACATGATTTAGCATCAAATCAATGCGAAGTGGAAGGCTTATCATCGAATCCATGCGAAACAAATGGATCAGCTTCATATACTTGTGATATACATGATTTAGCTTCCACTGCATGCGAAACAAACGGCTTAACTTCAAATCCATGCGAAACACATGAGTTAGCTTCAAATCAATGCGAATTGGAAGGCTTATCTTCGAATCCATGCGAAACAAATGGTTTAGCTTCAAATACTTGTGATACACATGATTTAGCTACAACTACATGCGAAACAAACGAGCTAGCTTAAAATCCATGCGAAACACAAGATTTAGATTAAAATCAATGCGAAGTAGAAGGCTTATCTTCAAATCCATGCGAAACAAATGGTTTAGATTCAAATACTTGTGATTTACATGATTTAGCTTCAACAACATGCGTAACAAACGAGTTAGTTTCAAGTCCATACCAAACACATGATTTAGCATCTAATCAATGCGTAGTAGAAGGCTGATCTTCGAATACATGCGAAACAAATGGTTTAGCTTCAAATACTTCTGATATACATGATTTAGCTTCAACAGCATGCGAAACAAACGAGTTAGCCTCAAATCCGTGCGAAACACATGATTTAGCAACTAATCAATGCGAAGTAGAAGGCTGATCTTCGAATCCATGTGAAGCAAATGGTTTAGCTTCAAATACTTGTGATACACTTGATTTAGCTTCAACAGCATGCGAAACAAACGAGTTAGCTTCAAATCCATGCGAACACATGATTTAGCTTCAAATCAATGCGAAGTAGGAGGCTTATCTTCGAATAAATGCGAAACAAATGGTTTAGCTTCAAATACTTGTGATATACATGATTTAGCTTCAACTGCATGCGAAACAAACGAGTTAGATTCAAATGAATGCGAAACACATGATTTAGAATCAAATCAATGCGAAGTAGAAGGCTGATCTTCGAATCCATGCGAAACAAATGGTTTAGCTTCAAATACTTGTGACATACTTGATTTAGCTTCAACTGCATGCGAAACAAACGAGCTAGCTTCAAATCCGTGCGAAACACATGATTTAGCATCTAATCAATGCGAAGTAGAAGGCTTATCTTCGAATCCAAGCGAAACAAATGGTTTAGCTTCAAATACTTGTGATATACATGATTTAGATTCAACAGCATGAGAAACAAACGAGTTAGCTTCAAATCCATGCGAAACACATGATTAAGCATCTAATCAATGCGAAGTAGAAGGCTTATCTTTGAATCCAAGCGAAACAAATGGTTTAGCTTCAAATTCTTGTGATATACATGATTTAGCTTCAACAGCATGCGAATCAAACGAGTTAGCTTCAAATCCGTGCGAAACACATGATTTAGCATCTAATCAATGCGAAGTAGAAGGCTGATCTTCGAATCCATGCGAAGCAACTGGTTTAGCTTCAATACTTGTGATATACATGATTCAGCTTCAACTGCATGCGAAACAAACGAGTTATCTTCAAATCCATGCGAAACACATGATTTAGCATATAATCAATGCGAAGTAGAAGGCTGATCTTCGAATCCAGGCGAAGCAAATGGTTTAGCTTCAAATACTTGTGATATACATGATTTAGATTCAACAGCATGCGAAACACACGAGTTATCTTCAAATCCATGCGAACACATGATTTAGCTTCAAATCAATGCGAAGTAGGAGGCTTATCTTCGAATAAATGCGAAACAAATGGTTTAGCTTCAAATACTTGTGATATACATGATTTAGGTTCAACTGCATGCAAAACAAACGAGTTAGATTCAAATGAATGCGAAACACATGATTTAGAATGAAATCAATTCGAAGTAGAAGGCTGATCTTCGAATCCATGCGAAACAAATGGTTTAGCTTCAAATACTTGTGACATACTTGATTTAGCTTCAACTGCATGCGAAACAAACGAGCTAGCTTCAAATCCGTGCGAAACACATGATTTAGCATCTAATCAATGCGAAGTAGAAGGCTTATCTTCGAATCCAAGCGAAACAAATGGTTTAGCTTCAAATACTTGTGATATACATGATTTAGATTCAACAGCATGAGAAACAAACGAGTTAGCTTCAAATCCATGTGAAACACATGATTTAGCATCAAATCAATCCGAAGTGGAAGGCTTATCTTCGAATCCATGCGATACAAATGGTTTAGCTTCAAATACTTGTGATATACATGATTTAGCTACAACTACATGCGAAACAAACGAGCTAGCTTAAAATCCATGCGAAACACATGATTTAGATTAAAATCAATGTGAAGTAGAAGGCTTATCTTCAAATCCATGCGAAACAAATGGTTTAGATTCAAATACTTGTGATTTACATGATTTAGCTTCAACAACATGCGTAACAAACGAGTTAGCTTCAAGTCCATACCAAACACATGATTTAGCATCTAATCAATGCGAAGTAGAAGGCTGATCTTCGAATCCATGCGAAACACATGATTTAGCATCTCATCAATGCGAAGTAGAAGGCTTATCATCGAATCCATGCGAAGCAAATGGTTTAGCTTCAAATACTTGTGATATACATGATTTAGCTTCAACTGCATGCGAAACAAACAAGTTAGCTTCAAATGAATGCGAAACACATGATTTAGCATCTAATCAATGCGAAGTAGAAGGCTTATCTTCGAATCCAAGCGAAACAAATGGTTTAACTTCAAATACTTGTGATATACATGATTTAGATTCAACAACATGCGAAACAAGCGAGTTAGCTTCAAATCCATGCGAAACACATGATTTAGCATCAAATCAATGCGAAGTAGGAGTCATATCTTCGAAACCATGCGATACAAATGGTTTAGCTTCAAATACTTGTGATATACATGATTTAGTTTCAACAGCATGCAAAACAAACGAGTTAGCTTCAAATCCATGCGAAACACATGATTTAGCACCTAATCAATGCGAAGTAGAAGGCTGATCTTCGAATCCAGGCGAAGCAAATGATTTAGCTTCAAATACTTGTGATATACATGATTTAGATTCAACAGCATGCGAAACAAACGGGTTAGCTTCAAATCCATGTGAAACACATGATTTAGCATCAAATCAATGCGAAGTGGAAGGCTTATCATCGAATCCATGCGAAACAAATGGTTTAGCTTCAAATACTTGTGATATACATGATTTAGCTACAACTACATGCGAAACAAACGAGCTAGCTTAAAATCCATGCGAAACACAAGATTTAGATTAAAATCAATGCGAAGTAGAAGGCTGATCTTCGAATCCATGTGAAGCAAATGGTTTAGCTTCAAATACTTGTGATACACTTGATTTAGCTTCAACAGCATGCGAATCAAACGAGTTAGCTTCAAATCCATGCGAACACATGATTTAGCTTCAAATCAATGCGAAGTAGGAGGCTTATCTTCGAATAAATGGGAAACAAATGGTTTAGATTCAAATACTTGTGATTTATATGATTTAGCTTCAACAACATGCGTAACAAACGAGTTAGCTTCAAGTCCATGCCAGACACATGATTTAGCATCTAATCAATGCGTAGTAGAAGGCTGATCTTCGAATACATGCGAAACAAATGGTTTAGCTTCAAATACTTCTGATATACATGATTTAGCTTCAACAGCATGCGAAACAAACGAGTTAGCTTCAAATCCGTGCGAAACACATGATTTAGCATCTAATCAATGCGAAGTAGAAGGCTGATCTTCGAATCCATGCGAAATACATGATTTAGCATCTCATCAATGCGAAGTAGAAGGCTTATCTTCGAATCCATGCGAAGCAAATGGTTTAGCTTCAAATACTTGTGATACACTTGATTTAGCTTCAACAGCATGCGAAACAAACGAGTTAGCTTCAAATCCATGCGAAACACATGATTTAGCATCTAATCAATGCGAAGTAGAAGGCTTATCTTCGAATCCGAGCGAAACAAATGGTTTAACTTCAAATACTTGTGATATACATGATTTAGTTTCAACAGCATGCAAAACAAACGAGTTAGCTTCAAGTCCATACCAAACACATGATTTAGCATCTAATCAATGCGTAGAAGAAGGCTGATCTTCGAATACATGCGAAACAAATGGTTTACCTTCAAATACTTCTGATATACATGATTTAGCTTCAACAGCATGCGAAACAAACGAGATAGCTTCAAATCCGTGCGAAACACATGATTTAGCATCTAATCAATGCGAAGTATAGGGCTGATCTTCGAATCCATGCGAAGAAAATGGTTTAGCTTCAAATACTTGTGATATACATGATTTAGCTTCAACAGCATGCGAAACAAACGAGTTAGCTTCAAATCCTTGCGAACATATGATTTAGCTTCAAATCAATGCGAAGTAGGAGGCATATCTTCGAATAAATGCAAAACAAATGGTTTATATTCAAATACTTGTGATTTACATGATTTAGCTTCAACAACATGCGTAACAAACGAGTTAGCTTCAAGTCCAAACCAAACACATGATTTAGCATCTAATCAATGCGTAGTAGAAGGCTGATCTTCGAATACATGCGAAATACATGATTTAGCATCTCATCAATGCGAAGTAGAAGGCTTATCTTCGAATCCATGCGAAGCAAATGGTTTAGTTTCAAATACTTGTGATACACTTGATTTAGCTTCAACAGCATGCGAAACAAACGCGTTAGCTTCAAATCCGTGCGAAACACATGATTTAGCATCTAATCAATGCGAAGTAGAAGGCTGATCTTCGAATCCATGTGAAGCAAATGGTTTAGCTTCAAATACTTCTGATACACTTGATTTAGCTTCAACAGCATCCGAAACAAACGAGTTAGCTTCAAATCCATGCGAACACATGATTCAGCTTCAAATCAATGCGAAGTAGGAGGCTTATCTTCGAATAAATGGGAAACAAATGGTTTAGATTCAAATACTTGTGATTTATATGATTTAGCTTCAACAACATGCGTAACAAACGAGTTAGCTTCAAGTCCATGCGAAACACATGATTCAGCATCTAATCAATACGTAGTAGAAGGCTGATCTTCGAATACATGCGAAACAAATGGTTTACCTTCAAATACTTCTGATATACATGATTTAGCTTCAACAGCATGCGAAACAAACGAGATAGCTTCAAATCCGTGCGAAACACATGATTTAGCATCTAATCAATGCGAAGTATAGGGCTGATCTTCGAATCCATGCGAAGAAAATGGTTTAGCTTCAAATACTTGTGATATACATGATTTAGCTTCAACAGCATGCGAAACAAACGAGTTAGCTTCAAATCCTTGCGAACATATGATTTAGCTTCAAATCAATGCGAAGTAGGAGGCATATCTTCGAATAAATGCAAAACAAATGGTTTATATTCAAATACTTGTGATTTACATGATTTAGCTTCAACAACATGCGTAACAAACGAGTTAGCTTCAAGTCCAAACCAAACACATGATTTAGCATCTAATCAATGCGTAGTAGAAGGCTGATCTTCGAATACATGCGAAATACATGATTTAGCATCTCATCAATGCGAAGTAGAAGGCTTATCTTCGAATCCATGCGAAGCAAATGGTTTAGTTTCAAATACTTGTGATACACTTGATTTAGCTTCAACAGCATGCGAAACAAACGCGTTAGCTTCAAACCGTGCGAAACACATGATTTAGCATCTAATCAATGCGAAGTAGAAGGCTGATCTACGAATCCATGTGAAGCAAATGGTTTAGCTTCAAATACTTCTGATACACTTGATTTAGCTTCAACAGCATCCGAAACAAACGAGTTAGCTTCAAATCCATGCGAACACATGATTCAGCTTCAAATCAATGGGAAACAAATGGTTTAGATTCAAATACTTGTGATTTATATGATTTAGCTTCAACAACATGCGTAACAAACGAGTTAGCTTCAAGTCCATGCGAAACACATGATTTAGCATCTAATCAATGCGTAGTAGAAGGCTGATCTTCGAATACATGCGAAACAAATGGTTTAGCTTCAAATACTTCTGATATACATGATTTAGCTTCAACAGCATGCGAAACAAACGAGTTAGCTTCAAATCCGTGCGAAACACGTGATTTAGCATCTAATCAATGCGAAGTAGAAGGCTGATCTTCGAATCCATGCGAAATACATGATTTAGCATCTCATCAATGCGAAGTAGAAGGCTTATCTTCGAATCCAAGCGAAGCAAATGGTTTAGCTTCAAATACTTGTGATACACTTGATTTAGTTTCAACAGCATGCAAAACAAACGAGTTAGCTTCAAGTCCATACCAAACACATGATTTAGCATCTAATCAATGCGTAGTAGAAGGCTGATCTTCGAATACATGCGAAACAAATGGTTTACCTTCAAATACTTCTGATATACATGATTTAGCTTCAACAGCATGCGAAACAAACGAGTTAGCTTCAAATCCGTGCGTAACACATGATTTAGCATCTAATCAATGCGAAGTATAGGGCTGATCTTCGAATCCATGCGTAGCAAATGGTTTAGCTTCAAATACTTGTGATATACATGATTTAGCTTCAACTGCATGCGAAACAAACGAGTTAGCTTCAAATGAATGCGAAACACAAGCTTTAGAATCAAATCAATGCGAAGTAGGAGGCTTATCATCGAATCCATGCGAAACAAATGGATCAGCTTCATATACTTGTGATATACATGATTTAGCTTCAACAGCATGCGAAACAAACGGCTTAACTTCAAATCCATGCGAAACACATGATTTAGCATCTAATCAATGCGAAGTAGAAGGCTTATCTTCGAATCCAAGCGAAACAAATGGTTTAGCTTCAAATACTTGTGGTATACATGATTTAGATTCAACAGCATGCGAAAGAAACGAGTTAGATTCAAATCCATGCGAAACACATGATTTAGCATCAAATCAATGCGCAGTAGGAGTCATATCTTCGAAACCATGCGATACAAATGGTTTAGCTTCAAATACTTGTGATATACATGATTTAGTTTCAACAGCATGCAAAACAAACGAGTTAGCTTCAAATCCATGCGAAACACATGATTTAGCACCTAATCAATGCGAAGTAGAAGGCTGATCTTCGAATCCAGGCGTAGCAAATGATTTAGCTTCAAATACTTGTGATATACATGATTTAGATTCAACAGCATGCGAAACAAACGGGTTAGCTTCAAATCCATGTGAAACACATGATTTAGCATCAAATCAATGCGAAGTGGAAGGCTTATCATCGAATCCATGCGAAACAAATGGATCAGCTTCATATACTTGTGATATACATGATTTAGCTTCAACTGCATGCGAAACAAACGAGTTAGCTTCAAATGAATGCGAAACACAAGATTTAGAATCAAATCAATGCGAAGTAGAAGACTGATCTTCGAATCCATGCGAAGCAAATGGTTTAGCTTCAAATACTTGTGATACACATGAGTTAGCTTCAACAGCATGCGAAAGAAACGAGTTAGCTTCAAATCCATGTGAAACACATGATTTAGCATCAAATCAATGCGAAGTGGAAGGCTTATCATCGAATCCATGCGAAACAAATGGATCAGCTTCATATACTTGTGATATACATGATTTAGCTTCCACTGCATGCGAAACAAACGGCTTAACTTCAAATCCATGCGAAACACATGAGTTAGCTTCAAATCAATGCGAATTGGAAGGCTTATCTTCGAATCCATGCGAAACAAATGGTTTAGCTTCAAATACTTGTGATACACATGATTTAGCTACAACTACATGCGAAACAAACGAGCTAGCTTAAAATCCATGCGAAACACAAGATTTAGATTAAAATCAATGCGAAGTAGAAGGCTTATCTTCAAATCCATGCGAAACAAATGGTTTAGATTCAAATACTTGTGATTTACATGATTTAGCTTCAACAACATGCGTAACAAACGAGTTAGTTTCAAGTCCATACCAAACACATGATTTAGCATCTAATCAATGCGTAGTAGAAGGCTGATCTTCGAATACATGCGAAACAAATGGTTTAGCTTCAAATACTTCTGATATACATGATTTAGCTTCAACAGCATGCGAAACAAACGAGTTAGCCTCAAATCCGTGCGAAACACATGATTTAGCAACTAATCAATGCGAAGTAGAAGGCTGATCTTCGAATCCATGTGAAGCAAATGGTTTAGCTTCAAATACTTGTGATACACTTGATTTAGCTTCAACAGCATGCGAAACAAACGAGTTAGCTTCAAATCCATGCGAACACATGATTTAGCTTCAAATCAATGCGAAGTAGGAGGCTTATCTTCGAATAAATGGGAAACAAATGGTTTAGATTCAAATACTTGTGATTTATATGATTTAGCTTCAACAACATGCGTAACAAACGAGTTAGCTTCAAGTCCATGCCAGACACATGATTTAGCATCTAATCAATGCGTAGTAGAAGGCTGATCTTCGAATACATGCGAAACAAACGGTTTAGCTTCAAATACTTCTGATATACATGATTTAGCTTCAACAGCATGCGAAACAAACGAGTTGGCTTCAAATCCGTGCGAAACACATGATTTAGCATCTAATCAATGCGAAGTAGAAGGCTGATCTTCGAATCCATGCGAAATACATGATTTAGCATCTCATCAATGCGA
Source organism: Megalopta genalis (assembly GCF_051020955.1). Classification (NCBI taxonomy): domain Eukaryota; kingdom Metazoa; phylum Arthropoda; class Insecta; order Hymenoptera; family Halictidae; genus Megalopta; species Megalopta genalis. Next base: position 372,830 of record NW_027476112.1, on the reverse strand, counting down.
AGTAGAAGGCTTATCTTCGAATCCATGCGAAGCAAATGGTTTAGCTTCAAATACTTGTGATACACTTGATTTAGCTTCAACAGCATGCGAAACAAACGAGTTAGCTTCAAGTCCATGCGAAACACATGATTTAGCATCTAATCAATGCGTAGTAGAAGGCTGATCTTCGAATACATGCGAAACAAATGGTTTAGCTTCAAATACTTCTGATATACATGATTTAGCTTCAACAGCATGCGAAACAAACGAGTTAGCTTCAAATCCGTGCGAAACACATGATTTAGCATCTAATCAATGCGAAGTAGAAGGCTGATCTTCGAATCCATGCGAAATACATGATTTAGCATCTCATCAATGCGAAGTAGAAGGCTTATCTTCGAATCCAAGCGAAGCAAATGGTTTAGCTTCAAATACTTGTGATACACTTGATTTAGTTTCAACAGCATGCAAAACAAACGAGTTAGCTTCAAGTCCATACCAAACACATGATTTAGCATCTAATCAATGCGAAGTAGAAGGCTGATCTTCGAATCCATGTGAAGCAAATGGTTTAGCTTCAAATACTTCTGATACACTTGATTTAGCTTCAACAGCATCCGAAACAAACGAGTTAGCTTCAAATCCATGCGAACACATGATTCAGCTTCAAATCAATGCGAAGTAGGAGGCTTATCTTCGAATAAATGGGAAACAAATGGTTTAGATTCAAATACTTGTGATTTATATGATTTAGCTTCAACAACATGCGTAACAAACGAGTTAGCTTCAAGTCCATGCGAAACACATGATTCAGCATCTAATCAATACGTAGTAGAAGGCTGATCTTCGAATACATGCGAAACAAATGGTTTACCTTCAAATACTTCTGATATACATGATTTAGCTTCAACAGCATGCGAAACAAACGAGATAGCTTCAAATCCGTGCGAAACACATGATTTAGCATCTAATCAATGCGAAGTATAGGGCTGATCTTCGAATCCATGCGAAGAAAATGGTTTAGCTTCAAATACTTGTGATATACATGATTTAGCTTCAACAGCATGCGAAACAAACGAGTTAGCTTCAAATCCTTGCGAACATATGATTTAGCTTCAAATCAATGCGAAGTAGGAGGCATATCTTCGAATAAATGCAAAACAAATGGTTTATATTCAAATACTTGTGATTTACATGATTTAGCTTCAACAACATGCGTAACAAACGAGTTAGCTTCAAGTCCAAACCAAACACATGATTTAGCATCTAATCAATGCGTAGTAGAAGGCTGATCTTCGAATACATGCGAAATACATGATTTAGCATCTCATCAATGCGAAGTAGAAGGCTTATCTTCGAATCCATGCGAAGCAAATGGTTTAGTTTCAAATACTTGTGATACACTTGATTTAGCTTCAACAGCATGCGAAACAAACGCGTTAGCTTCAAACCGTGCGAAACACATGATTTAGCATCTAATCAATGCGAAGTAGAAGGCTGATCTTCGAATACATGCGAAACAAATGGTTTACCTTCAAATACTTCTGATATACATGATTTAGCTTCAACAGCATGCGAAACAAACGAGTTAGCTTCAAATCCGTGCGTAACACATGATTTAGCATCTAATCAATGCGAAGTATAGGGCTGATCTTCGAATCCATGCGTAGCAAATGGTTTAGCTTCAAATACTTGTGATATACATGATTTAGCTTCAACTGCATGCGAAACAAACGAGTTAGCTTCAAATGAATGCGAAACACAAGCTTTAGAATCAAATCAATGCGAAGTAGGAGGCTTATCTTCGAATAAATGCGAAGCAAATGGTTTAGCTTCAAATACTTGTGATACACTTGAGTTAGCTTCAACAGCATGCGAAACAAACGAGTTAGCTTCAAATCCAAGTGAAACACATGATTTAGCATCAAATCAATGCGAAGTGGAAGGCTTATCATCGAATCCATGCGAAACAAATGGATCAGCTTCATATACTTGTGATATACATGATTTAGCTTCAACAGCATGCGAAACAAACGGCTTAACTTCAAATCCATGCGAAACACATGATTTAGCATCTAATCAATGCGAAGTAGAAGGCTTATCTTCGAATCCAAGCGAAACAAATGGTTTAGCTTCAAATACTTGTGGTATACATGATTTAGATTCAACAGCATGCGAAAGAAACGAGTTAGATTCAAATCCATGCGAAACACATGATTTAGCATCAAATCAATGCGCAGTAGGAGTCATATCTTCGAAACCATGCGATACAAATGGTTTAGCTTCAAATACTTGTGATATACATGATTTAGTTTCAACAGCATGCAAAACAAACGAGTTAGCTTCAAATCCATGCGAAACACATGATTTAGCACCTAATCAATGCGAAGTAGAAGGCTGATCTTCGAATCCAGGCGAAGCAAATGATTTAGCTTCAAATACTTGTGATATACATGATTTAGATTCAACAGCATGCGAAACAAACGGGTTAGCTTCAAATCCATGTGAAACACATGATTTAGCATCAAATCAATGCGAAGTGGAAGGCTTATCATCGAATCCATGCGAAACAAATGGATCAGCTTCATATACTTGTGATATACATGATTTAGCTTCAACTGCATGCGAAACAAACGAGTTAGCTTCAAATGAATGCGAAACACAAGCTTTAGAATCAAATCAATGCGAAGTAGGAGGCTTATCTTCGAATAAATGCGAAGCAAATGGTTTAGCTTCAAATACTTGTGATACACTTGAGTTAGCTTCAACAGCATGCGAAACAAACGAGTTAGCTTCAAATCCAAGTGAAACACATGATTTAGCATCAAATCAATGCGAAGTGGAAGGCTTATCATCGAATCCATGCGAAACAAATGGATCAGCTTCATATACTTGTGATATACATGATTTAGCTTCAACAGCATGCGAAACAAACGGCTTAACTTCAAATCCATGCGAAACACATGATTTAGCATCTAATCAATGCGAAGTAGAAGGCTTATCTTCGAATCCAAGCGAAACAAATGGTTTAGCTTCAAATACTTGTGGTATACATGATTTAGATTCAACAGCATGCGAAAGAAACGAGTTAGATTCAAATCCATGCGAAACACATGATTTAGCATCAAATCAATGCGCAGTAGGAGTCATATCTTCGAAACCATGCGATACAAATGGTTTAGCTTCAAATACTTGTGATATACATGATTTAGTTTCAACAGCATGCAAAACAAACGAGTTAGCTTCAAATCCATGCGAAACACATGATTTAGCACCTAATCAATGCGAAGTAGAAGGCTGATCTTCGAATCCAGGCGAAGCAAATGATTTAGCTTCAAATACTTGTGATATACATGATTTAGATTCAACAGCATGCGAAACAAACGGGTTAGCTTCAAATCCATGTGAAACACATGATTTAGCATCAAATCAATGCGAAGTGGAAGGCTTATCATCGAATCCATGCGAAACAAATGGATCAGCTTCATATACTTGTGATATACATGATTTAGCTTCAACTGCATGCGAAACAAACGAGTTAGCTTCAAATGAATGCGAAACACAAGATTTAGAATCAAATCAATGCGAAGTAGAAGACTGATCTTCGAATCCATGCGAAGCAAATGGTTTAGCTTCAAATACTTGTGATACACATGAGTTAGCTTCAACAGCATGCGAAAGAAACGAGTTAGCTTCAAATCCATGTGAAACACATGATTTAGCATCAAATCAATGCGAAGTGGAAGGCTTATCATCGAATCCATGCGAAACAAATGGATCAGCTTCATATACTTGTGATATACATGATTTAGCTTCCACTGCATGCGAAACAAACGGCTTAACTTCAAATCCATGCGAAACACATGAGTTAGCTTCAAATCAATGCGAATTGGAAGGCTTATCTTCGAATCCATGCGAAACAAATGGTTTAGCTTCAAATACTTGTGATACACATGATTTAGCTACAACTACATGCGAAACAAACGAGCTAGCTTAAAATCCATGCGAAACACAAGATTTAGATTAAAATCAATGCGAAGTAGAAGGCTTATCTTCAAATCCATGCGAAACAAATGGTTTAGATTCAAATACTTGTGATTTACATGATTTAGCTTCAACAACATGCGTAACAAACGAGTTAGTTTCAAGTCCATACCAAACACATGATTTAGCATCTAATCAATGCGAAGTAGAAGGCTTATCTTCGAATCCAAGCGAAACAAATGGTTTAGCTTCAAATACTTGTGGTATACATGATTTAGATTCAACAGCATGCGAAAGAAACGAGTTAGATTCAAATCCATGCGAAACACATGATTTAGCATCAAATCAATGCGCAGTAGGAGTCATATCTTCGAAACCATGCGATACAAATGGTTTAGCTTCAAATACTTGTGATATACATGATTTAGTTTCAACAGCATGCAAAACAAACGAGTTAGCTTCAAATCCATGCGAAACACATGATTTAGCACCTAATCAATGCGAAGTAGAAGACTGATCTTCGAATCCATGCGAAGCAAATGGTTTAGCTTCAAATACTTGTGATACACATGAGTTAGCTTCAACAGCATGCGAAAGAAACGAGTTAGCTTCAAATCCATGTGAAACACATGATTTAGCATCAAATCAATGCGAAGTGGAAGGCTTATCATCGAATCCATGCGAAACAAATGGATCAGCTTCATATACTTGTGATATACATGATTTAGCTTCCACTGCATGCGAAACAAACGGCTTAACTTCAAATCCATGCGAAACACATGAGTTAGCTTCAAATCAATGCGAATTGGAAGGCTTATCTTCGAATCCATGCGAAACAAATGGTTTAGCTTCAAATACTTGTGATACACATGATTTAGCTACAACTACATGCGAAACAAACGAGCTAGCTTAAAATCCATGCGAAACACAAGATTTAGATTAAAATCAATGCGAAGTAGAAGGCTTATCTTCAAATCCATGCGAAACAAATGGTTTAGATTCAAATACTTGTGATTTACATGATTTAGCTTCAACAACATGCGTAACAAACGAGTTAGTTTCAAGTCCATACCAAACACATGATTTAGCATCTAATCAATGCGTAGTAGAAGGCTGATCTTCGAATACATGCGAAACAAATGGTTTAGCTTCAAATACTTCTGATATACATGATTTAGCTTCAACAGCATGCGAAACAAACGAGTTAGCCTCAAATCCGTGCGAAACACATGATTTAGCAACTAATCAATGCGAAGTAGAAGGCTGATCTTCGAATCCATGTGAAGCAAATGGTTTAGCTTCAAATACTTGTGATACACTTGATTTAGCTTCAACAGCATGCGAAACAAACGAGTTGGCTTCAAATCCGTGCGAAACACATGATTTAGCATCTAATCAATGCGAAGTAGAAGGCTGATCTTCGAATCCATGCGAAATGCATGATTTAGCATCTCAGCAATGCGAAGTAGAAGGCTTATCTTCGAATCCATGCGAAGCAAATGGTTTAGCTTCAAATACTTGTGATACACTTGATTTAGCTTCAACAGCATGCGAAACAAACGAGTTAGCTTCAAGTCCATGCGAAACACATGATTTAGCATCTAATCAATGCGTAGTAGAAGGCTGATCTTCGAATACATGCGAAACAAATGGTTTAGCTTCAAATACTTCTGATATACATGATTTAGCTTCAACAGCATGCGAAACAAACGAGTTAGCTTCAAATCCGTGCGAAACACATGATTTAGCATCTAATCAATGCGAAGTAGAAGGCTGATCTTCGAATCCATGCGAAATACATGATTTAGCATCTCATCAATGCGAAGTAGAAGGCTTATCTTCGAATCCAAGCGAAGCAAATGGTTTAGCTTCAAATACTTGTGATACACTTGATTTAGCTTCAACAGCATGCGAAACAAACGAGTTAGCTTCAAGTCCATGCGAAACACATGATTTAGCATCTAATCAATGCGTAGTAGAAGGCTGATCTTCGAATACATGCGAAACAAATGGTTTAGCTTCAAATACTTCTGATATACATGATTTAGCTTCAACAGCATGCGAAACAAACGAGTTAGCTTCAAATCCGTGCGAAACACATGATTTAGCATCTAATCAATGCGAAGTAGAAGGCTGATCTTCGAATCCATGCGAAATACATGATTTAGCATCTCATCAATGCGAAGTAGAAGGCTTATCTTCGAATCCAAGCGAAGCAAATGGTTTAGCTTCAAATACTTGTGATACACTTGATTTAGTTTCAACAGCATGCAAAACAAACGAGTTAGCTTCAAGTCCATACCAAACACATGATTTAGCATCTAATCAATGCGTAGTAGAAGGCTGATCTTCGAATACATGCGAAACAAATGGTTTACCTTCAAATACTTCTGATATACATGATTTAGCTTCAACAGCATGCGAAACAAACGAGTTAGCTTCAAATCCGTGCGTAACACATGATTTAGCATCTAATCAATGCGAAGTATAGGGCTGATCTTCGAATCCATGCGTAGCAAATGGTTTAGCTTCATATACTTGTGATATACATGATTTAGCTTCAACTGCATGCGAAACAAACGAGTTAGCTTCAAATGAATGCGAAACACAAGCTTTAGAATCAAATCAATGCGAAGTAGGAGGCTTATCTTCGAATCCATGCGAAGCAAATGGTTTAGCTTCAAATACTTGTGATACACATGAGTTAGCTTCAACAGCATGCGAAAGAAACGAGTTAGCTTCAAATCCATGTGAAACACATGATTTAGCATCAAATCAATGCGAAGTGGAAGGCTTATCATCGAATCCATGCGAAACAAATGGATCAGCTTCATATACTTGTGATATACATGATTTAGCTTCCACTGCATGCGAAACAAACGGCTTAACTTCAAATCCATGCGAAACACATGAGTTAGCTTCAAATCAATGCGAATTGGAAGGCTTATCTTCGAATCCATGCGAAACAAATGGTTTAGCTTCAAATACTTGTGATACACATGATTTAGCTACAACTACATGCGAAACAAACGAGCTAGCTTAAAATCCATGCGAAACACAAGATTTAGATTAAAATCAATGCGAAGTAGAAGGCTTATCTTCAAATCCATGCGAAACAAATGGTTTAGATTCAAATACTTGTGATTTACATGATTTAGCTTCAACAACATGCGTAACAAACGAGTTAGTTTCAAGTCCATACCAAACACATGATTTAGCATCTAATCAATGCGAAGTAGAAGGCTTATCTTCGAATCCAAGCGAAACAAATGGTTTAGCTTCAAATACTTGTGGTATACATGATTTAGATTCAACAGCATGCGAAAGAAACGAGTTAGATTCAAATCCATGCGAAACACATGATTTAGCATCAAATCAATGCGCAGTAGGAGTCATATCTTCGAAACCATGCGATACAAATGGTTTAGCTTCAAATACTTGTGATATACATGATTTAGTTTCAACAGCATGCAAAACAAACGAGTTAGCTTCAAATCCATGCGAAACACATGATTTAGCACCTAATCAATGCGAAGTAGAAGACTGATCTTCGAATCCATGCGAAGCAAATGGTTTAGCTTCAAATACTTGTGATACACATGAGTTAGCTTCAACAGCATGCGAAAGAAACGAGTTAGCTTCAAATCCATGTGAAACGCATGATTTAGCATCAAATCAATGCGAAGTGGAAGGCTTATCATCGAATCCATGCGAAACAAATGGATCAGCTTCATATACTTGTGATATACATGATTTAGCTTCCACTGCATGCGAAACAAACGGCTTAACTTCAAATCCATGCGAAACACATGAGTTAGCTTCAAATCAATGCGAATTGGAAGGCTTATCTTCGAATCCATGCGAAACAAATGGTTTAGCTTCAAATACTTGTGATACACATGATTTAGCTACAACTACATGCGAAACAAACGAGCTAGCTTAAAATCCATGCGAAACACAAGATTTAGATTAAAATCAATGCGAAGTAGAAGGCTTATCTTCAAATCCATGCGAAACAAATGGTTTAGATTCAAATACTTGTGATTTACATGATTTAGCTTCAACAACATGCGTAACAAACGAGTTAGTTTCAAGTCCATACCAAACACATGATTTAGCATCTAATCAATGCGTAGTAGAAGGCTGATCTTCGAATACATGCGAAACAAATGGTTTAGCTTCAAATACTTCTGATATACATGATTTAGCTTCAACAGCATGCGAAACAAACGAGTTAGCCTCAAATCCGTGCGAAACACATGATTTAGCAACTAATCAATGCGAAGTAGAAGGCTGATCTTCGAATCCATGTGAAGCAAATGGTTTAGCTTCAAATACTTGTGATACACTTGATTTAGCTTCAACAGCATGCGAAACAAACGAGTTGGCTTCAAATCCGTGCGAAACACATGATTTAGCATCTAATCAATGCGAAGTAGAAGGCTGATCTTCGAATCCATGCGAAATACATGATTTAGCATCTCATCAATGCGAAGTAGAAGGCTTATCTTCGAATCCATGCGAAGCAAATGGTTTAGCTTCAAATACTTGTGATACACTTGATTTAGCTTCAACAGCATGCGAAACAAACGAGTTAGCTTCAAGTCCATGCGAAACACATGATTTAGCATCTAATCAATGCGTAGTAGAAGGCTGATCTTCGAATACATGCGAAACAAATGGTTTAGCTTCAAATACTTCTGATATACATGATTTAGCTTCAACAGCATGCGAAACAAACGAGTTAGCTTCAAATCCGTGCGAAACACATGATTTAGCATCTAATCAATGCGAAGTAGAAGGCTGATCTTCGAATCCATGCGAAATACATGATTTAGCATCTCATCAATGCGAAGTAGAAGGCTTATCTTCGAATCCAAGCGAAGCAAATGGTTTAGCTTCAAATACTTGTGATACACTTGATTTAGTTTCAACAGCATGCAAAACAAACGAGTTAGCTTCAAGTCCATACCAAACACATGATTTAGCATCTAATCAATGCGTAGTAGAAGGCTGATCTTCGAATACATGCGAAACAAATGGTTTACCTTCAAATACTTCTGATATACATGATTTAGCTTCAACAGCATGCGAAACAAACGAGTTAGCTTCAAATCCGTGCGTAACACATGATTTAGCATCTAATCAATGCGAAGTATAGGGCTGATCTTCGAATCCATGCGTAGCAAATGGTTTAGCTTCAAATACTTGTGATATACATGATTTAGCTTCAACTGCATGCGAAACAAACGAGTTAGCTTCAAATGAATGCGAAACACAAGCTTTAGAATCAAATCAATGCGAAGTAGGAGGCTTATCTTCGAATAAATGCGAAGCAAATGGTTTAGCTTCAAATACTTGTGATACACTTGAGTTAGCTTCAACAGCATGCGAAACAAACGAGTTAGCTTCAAATCCAAGTGAAACACATGATTTAGCATCAAATCAATGCGAAGTGGAAGGCTTATCATCGAATCCATGCGAAACAAATGGATCAGCTTCATATACTTGTGATATACATGATTTAGCTTCAACAGCATGCGAAACAAACGGCTTAACTTCAAATCCATGCGAAACACATGATTTAGCATCTAATCAATGCGAAGTAGAAGGCTTATCTTCGAATCCAAGCGAAACAAATGGTTTAGCTTCAAATACTTGTGGTATACATGATTTAGATTCAACAGCATGCGAAAGAAACGAGTTAGATTCAAATCCATGCGAAACACATGATTTAGCATCAAATCAATGCGCAGTAGGAGTCATATCTTCGAAACCATGCGATACAAATGGTTTAGCTTCAAATACTTGTGATATACATGATTTAGTTTCAACAGCATGCAAAACAAACGAGTTAGCTTCAAATCCATGCGAAACACATGATTTAGCACCTAATCAATGCGAAGTAGAAGGCTGATCTTCGAATCCAGGCGAAGCAAATGATTTAGCTTCAAATACTTGTGATATACATGATTTAGATTCAACAGCATGCGAAACAAACGGGTTAGCTTCAAATCCATGTGAAACACATGATTTAGCATCAAATCAATGCGAAGTGGAAGGCTTATCATCGAATCCATGCGAAACAAATGGATCAGCTTCATATACTTGTGATATACATGATTTAGCTTCAACTGCATGCGAAACAAACGAGTTAGCTTCAAATGAATGCGAAACACAAGATTTTGAATCAAATCAATGCGAAGTAGAAGACTGATCTTCGAATCCATGCGAAGCAAATGGTTTAGCTTCAAATACTTGTGATACACATGAGTTAGCTTCAACAGCATGCGAAAGAAACGAGTTAGCTTCAAATCCATGTGAAACACATGATTTAGCATCAAATCAATGCGAAGTGGAAGGCTTATCATCGAATCCATGCGAAACAAATGGATCAGCTTCATATACTTGTGATATACATGATTTAGCTTCCACTGCATGCGAAACAAACGGCTTAACTTCAAATCCATGCGAAACACATGAGTTAGCTTCAAATCAATGCGAATTGGAAGGCTTATCTTCGAATCCATGCGAAACAAATGGTTTAGCTTCAAATACTTGTGATACACATGATTTAGCTACAACTACATGCGAAACAAACGAGCTAGCTTAAAATCCATGCGAAACACAAGATTTAGATTAAAATCAATGCGAAGTAGAAGGCTTATCTTCAAATCCATGCGAAACAAATGGTTTAGATTCAAATACTTGTGATTTACATGATTTAGCTTGAACAACATGCGTAACAAACGAGTTAGTTTCAAGTCCATACCAAACACATGATTTAGCATCTAATCAATGCGTAGTAGAAGGCTGATCTTCGAATACAGGCGAAACAAATGGTTTAGCTTCAAATACTTCTGATATACATGATTTAGCTTCAACAGCATGCGAAACAAACGAGTTAGCCTCAAATCCGTGCGAAACACATGATTTAGCAACTAATCAATGCGAAGTAGAAGGCTGATCTTCGAATCCATGTGAAGCAAATGGTTTAGCTTCAAATACTTGTGATACACTTGATTTAGCTTCAACAGCATGCGAAACAAACGAGTTAGCTTCAAATCCATGCGAACACATGATTTAGCTTCAAATCAATGCGAAGTAGGAGTCATATCTTCGAAACCATGCGATACAAATGGTTTAGCTTCAAATACTTGTGATATACATGATTTAGTTTCAACAGCATGCAAAACAAACGAGTTAGCTTCAAATCCATGCGAAACACATGATTTAGCACCTAATCAATGCGAAGTAGAAGGCTGATCTTCGAATCCAGGCGAAGCAAATGATTTAGCTTCAAATACTTGTGATATACATGATTTAGATTCAACAGCATGCGAAACAAACGGGTTAGCTTCAAATCCATGTGAAACACATGATTTAGCATCAAATCAATGCGAAGTGGAAGGCTTATCATCGAATCCATGCGAAACAAATGGATCAGCTTCATATACTTGTGATATACATGATTTAGCTTCAACTGCATGCGAAACAAACGAGTTAGCTTCAAATGAATGCGAAACACAAGATTTAGAATCAAATCAATGCGAAGTAGAAGACTGATCTTCGAATCCATGCGAAGCAAATGGTTTAGCTTCAAATACTTGTGATACACATGAGTTAGCTTCAACAGCATGCGAAAGAAACGAGTTAGCTTCAAATCCATGTGAAACACATGATTTAGCATCAAATCAATGCGAAGTGGAAGGCTTATCATCGAATCCATGCGAAACAAATGGATCAGCTTCATATACTTGTGATATACATGATTTAGCTTCCACTGCATGCGAAACAAACGGCTTAACTTCAAATCCATGCGAAACACATGAGTTAGCTTCAAATCAATGCGAATTGGAAGGCTTATCTTCGAATCCATGCGAAACAAATGGTTTAGCTTCAAATACTTGTGATACACATGATTTAGCTACAACTACATGCGAAACAAACGAGCTAGCTTAAAATCCATGCGAAACACAAGATTTAGATTAAAATCAATGCGAAGTAGAAGGCTTATCTTCAAATCCATGCGAAACAAATGGTTTAGATTCAAATACTTGTGATTTACATGATTTAGCTTCAACAACATGCGTAACAAACGAGTTAGTTTCAAGTCCATACCAAACACATGATTTAGCATCTAATCAATGCGTAGTAGAAGGCTGATCTTCGAATACATGCGAAACAAATGGTTTAGCTTCAAATACTTCTGATATACATGATTTAGCTTCAACAGCATGCGAAACAAACGAGTTAGCCTCAAATCCGTGCGAAACACATGATTTAGCAACTAATCAATGCGAAGTAGAAGGCTGATCTTCGAATACATGCGAAACAAACGGTTTAGCTTCAAATACTTCTGATATACATGATTTAGCTTCAACAGCATGCGAAACAAACGAGTTGGCTTCAAATCCGTGCGAAACACATGATTTAGCATCTAATCAATGCGAAGTAGAAGGCTGATCTTCGAATCCATGCGAAATACATGATTTAGCATCTCATCAATGCGAAGTAGAAGGCTTATCTTCGAATCCATGCGAAGCAAATGGTTTAGCTTCAAATACTTGTGATACACTTGATTTAGCTTCAACAGCATGCGAAACAAACGAGTTAGCTTCAAGTCCATGCGAAACACATGATTTAGCATCTAATCAATGCGTAGTAGAAGGCTGATCTTCGAATACATGCGAAACAAATGGTTTAGCTTCAAATACTTCTGATATACATGATTTAGCTTCAACAGCATGCGAAACAAACGAGTTAGCTTCAAATCCGTGCGAAACACATGATTTAGCATCTAATCAATGCGAAGTAGAAGGCTGATCTTCGAATCCATGCGAAATACATGATTTAGCATCTCATCAATGCGAAGTAGAAGGCTTATCTTCGAATCCAAGCGAAGCAAATGGTTTAGCTTCAAATACTTGTGATACACTTGATTTAGTTTCAACAGCATGCAAAACAAACGAGTTAGCTTCAAGTCCATACCAAACACATGATTTAGCATCTAATCAATGCGTAGTAGAAGGCTGATCTTCGAATACATGCGAAACAAATGGTTTACCTTCAAATACTTCTGATATACATGATTTAGCTTCAACAGCATGCGAAACAAACGAGTTAGCTTCAAATCCGTGCGTAACACATGATTTAGCATCTAATCAATGCGAAGTATAGGGCTGATCTTCGAATCCATGCGTAGCAAATGGTTTAGCTTCAAATACTTGTGATATACATGATTTAGCTTCAACTGCATGCGAAACAAACGAGTTAGCTTCAAATGAATGCGAAACACAAGCTTTAGAATCAAATCAATGCGAAGTAGGAGGCTTATCTTCGAATAAATGCGAAGCAAATGGTTTAGCTTCAAATACTTGTGATACACTTGAGTTAGCTTCAACAGCATGCGAAACAAACGAGTTAGCTTCAAATCCAAGTGAAACACATGATTTAGCATCAAATCAATGCGAAGTGGAAGGCTTATCATCGAATCCATGCGAAACAAATGGATCAGCTTCATATACTTGTGATATACATGATTTAGCTTCAACAGCATGCGAAACAAACGGCTTAACTTCAAATCCATGCGAAACACATGATTTAGCATCTAATCAATGCGAAGTAGAAGGCTTATCTTCGAATCCAAGCGAAACAAATGGTTTAGCTTCAAATACTTGTGGTATACATGATTTAGATTCAACAGCATGCGAAAGAAACGAGTTAGATTCAAATCCATGCGAAACACATGATTTAGCTTCTTATCAATGCAAAGTAGGAGGCTTATCTTCGAACCCATGCGAAACGAATGGTTTAGCTTCAAATACTTGTGATATACATGATTTAGCTTCAACAGCATGCGAAACAAACGAGTTAGCTTCAAATCCATGCGAAACACATGATTTAGCTTCAAATCAATGCGAAGTAGAAGACTGATCTTCGAATCCATGCGAAGCAAATGGTTTAGCTTCAAATACTTGTGATAAACTTGAGTTAGCTTCAACAGCATGCGAAACAAACGAGTTAGCTTTAAATCCTTGCGAAACGTATGATTTAGCCTCAAATCAATGCGAAGTAGAAGGCTTGGCTTCAAATCCGTGCGAATCAAATGGTTTAGCTTCAAATACTTGTCATATACATGATTTACATTCGAAAGCAAGCGAAACAAACGAGTTAGCTTCAAATCTATGCGAAACACATGATTTAGCATCAAATCAATGCGAAGTAGGAGTCATATCTTCGAAACCATGCGATACAAATGGTTTAGCTTCAAATACTTGTGATATACATGATTTAGTTTCAACAGCATGCAAAACAAACGAGTTAGCTTCAAATCCATGCGAAACACATGATTTAGCACCTAATCAATGCGAAGTAGAAGGCTGATCTTCGAATCCAGGCGAAGCAAATGATTTAGCTTCAAATACTTATGATATACATGATTTAGATTCAACAGCATGCGAAACAAACGGGTTAGCTTCAAATCCATGTGAAACACATGATTTAGCATCAAATCAATGCGAAGTGGAAGGCTTATCATCGAATCCATGCGAAACAAATGGATCAGCTTCATATACTTGTGATATACATGATTTAGCTTCAACTGCATGCGAAACAAACGAGTTAGCTTCAAATGAATGCGAAACACAAGATTTAGAATCAAATGAATGCGAAGTAGAAGACTGATCTTCGAATCCATGCGAAGCAAATGGTTTAGCTTCAAATACTTGTGATACACATGAGTTAGCTTCAACAGCATGCGAAAGAAACGAGTTAGCTTCAAATCCATGTGAAACACATGATTTAGCATCAAATCAATGCGAAGTGGAAGGCTTATCATCGAATCCATGCGAAACAAATGGATCAGCTTCATATACTTGTGATATACATGATTTAGCTTCCACTGCATGCGAAACAAACGGCTTAACTTCAAATCCATGCGAAACACATGAGTTAGCTTCAAATCAATGCGAATTGGAAGGCTTATCTTCGAATCCATGCGAAACAAATGGTTTAGCTTCAAATACTTGTGATACACATGATTTAGCTGCAACTACATGCGAAACAAACGAGCTAGCTTAAAATCCATGCGAAACACAAGATTTAGATTAAAATCAATGCGAAGTAGAAGGCTTATCTTCAAATCCATGCGAAACAAATGGTTTAGATTCAAATACTTGTGATTTACATGATTTAGCTGCAACAACATGCGTAACAAACGAGTTAGTTTCAAGTCCATACCAAACACATGATTTAGCATCTAATCAATGCGTAGTAGAAGGCTGATCTTCGAATACATGCGAAACAAATGGTTTAGCATCAAATACTTCTGATATACATGATTTAGCTTCAACAGCATGCGAAACAAACGAGTTAGCCTCAAATCCGTGCGAAACACATGATTTAGCAACTAATCAATGCGAAGTAGAAGGCTGATCTTCGAATCCATGTGAAGCAAATGGTTTAGCTTCAAATACTTGTGATACACTTGATTTAGCTTCAACAGCATGCGAAACAAACGAGTTAGCTTCAAATCCATGCGAACACATGATTTAGCTTCAAATCAATGCGAAGTAGGAGGCTTATCTTCGAATAAATGGGAAACAAATGGTTTAGATTCAAATACTTGTGATTTATATGATTTAGCTTCAACAACATGCGTAACAAACGAGTTAGCTTCAAGTCCATGCCAGACACATGATTTAGCATCTAATCAATGCGTAGTAGAAGGCTGATCTTCGAATACATGCGAAACAAATGGTTTAGCTTCAAATACTTCTGATATACATGATTTAGCTTCAACAGCATGCGAAACAAACGAGTTGGCTTCAAATCCGTGCGAAACACATGATTTAGCATCTAATCAATGCGAAGTAGAAGGCTGATCTTCGAATCCATGCGAAATACATGATTTAGCATCTCATCAATGCGAAGTAGAAGGCTTATCTTCGAATCCATGCGAAGCAAATGGTTTAGCTTCAAATACTTGTGATACACTTGATTTAGCTTCAACAGAATGCGAAACAAACGAGTTAGCTTCAAATCCATGCGAAACACATGATTTAGCATCTAATCAATGCGAAGTAGAAGGCTTATCTTCGAATCCAAGCGAAACAAATGGTTTAACTTCAAATACTTGTGATATACATGATTTAGTTTCAACAGCATGCGAAACAAACGAGTTAGCTTCAAATCCATGCGAAACACATGATTTAGCATCTAATCAATGCGAAGTAGAAGGCTTATCTTCGAATCCAAGCGAAACAAATGGTTTAGCTTCAAATACTTGTGATATACATGATTTAGCTTCAAAGGCATGCGAAACAAACGAGTTAGCTTCAAATCCGAGCGAAACACATGCTTTAGCATCTAATCAATGCGAAATAGAGGGCTGATCTTCGAATCCATGCGAAGCAAATGGTTTAGCTTCAAATAGTTGTGATATACATGATTCAGCTTCAACTGCATTCGAAACAAACGAGTTAGCTTCAAATCCATGCGAAACACATGATTTAGCTTCAAATCAACGCGAAGTAGGAGGCATATCTTCGAATAAATGCGAAACAAATGGTTTAGATTCAAATACTTGTGATTTACATGATTTAGCTTCAACAACATGCGTAACAAACGAGTTAGCTTCAAGTCCATACCAAACACATGATTTAGCATCTAATCAATGCGTAGTAGAAGGCTGATCTTCGAATACATGCGAAACAAATGGTTTAGCTTCAAATACTTCTGACATACATGATTTAGCTTCAACAGCATGCGAAACAAACGAGTTAGCTTCAAATCCGTGCGATACACATGATTTAGCATCTAATCAATGCGAAGTAGAAGGCTGATCTTCGAATCCATGTGAAGCAAATGGTTTAGCTTCAAATACTTGTGATATACATGATTTAGATTCAACAGCATGCGAAACAAACGAGTTAGCTTCAAATCCGTGCGAAACACATGATTTAACATCTAATCAATGCGAAGTAGAGGGCTGATCTTCGAATCCAAACGAAGCAAATGGTTTAGCTTCAAATACTTGTGATATACATGATTTAGATTCAACAGCATGCGAAACAAACGAGTTAGTTTCAAATCCATGCGAAACACATGATTTAGCTTCAAATCAATGCGAAGTAGAAGGCTGATCTTCGAATCCATGCGAAATACATGATTTAGCATCTCATCAATGCGAAGTAGAAGGCTGATCTTCGAATACATGCGAAACAAATGGTTTAGCTTCAAATACTTCTGACATACATGATTTAGCTTCAACAGCATGCGAAACAAACGAGTTAGCTTCAAATCCGTGCGAAACACATGATTTAGCATCTAATCAATGCGAAGTAGAAGGCTGATCTTCGAAACCCTGTGAAGCAAATGGTTTAGCTTCAAATACTTGTGATATACATGATTTAGATTCAACAGCATGCGAAACAAACGAGTTAGCTTCAAATCTGTGCGAAACACATGATTTAGCATCTAATCAATGCGAAGTAGAGGGCTGATCTTCGAAACCCTGTGAAGCAAATGGTTTAGCTTCAAATACTTGTGATATACATGATTTAGATTCAACAGCATGCGAAACAAACGAGTTATCTTCAAATCCATGCGAACACATGATTTAGCTTCAAATCAATGCGAAGTAGGAGGCTTATCTTCGAATCCATGCGAAACAAATGGTTTAGCTTCAAATACTTGTGATATACATGATTCAGCTTCAACTGCATTCGAAACAAACGAGTTAGCTTCAAATCCATGCGAAACATACGAGTTAGCTTCAAATCCATGCGAAACACATGATTTAGCATCTAATCAATGCGAAGTAGAAGGCTTATCTTCGAATCCAAGCGAAACAAATGGTTTAGCTTCAAATACTTGTGACATACATTATTTAGATTCAACCGCATGCGGAACAAACGAGTTAGCTTCGAATCTATGCGAAACACATGTTTTAGTTTCAAATCAATGCGAAGTAGGAGGCTTATTTTCGAATCCATGCGAAACAAATGGTTTAGCTTCAAATACTTGTGATATACATGATTTAGCTTCAACAGCATGCGAAACAAATGAGTTAGCTTCAAATCCATGCGAAATACATGATTTAGCTTCAAATCAATGCGAATTAGAAGGGTTATCTTGGAATCCATGCGAAACGTATGATATAGCTTCAAATACTTGTGATATACATGATTCAGCTTCAACTTCATTCGAAACAAACGAGTTAGCTTCAAATACATTCGAAACACATGATTTAGATTAAAGTCAATGCGAAGTAGAAGTATAATCAACGAATCCATGCGAAACAAGTGTTTAGCTTCAAATACTTGTGATATACATGATTCAGCTTCAACTCCATTCGAAACAAACGAGTTTGCTTCAAATCCATGCGAAACACATGATTTAGATTAAAGTCAATGCGAAGTAGAAGTATAATCTACGAATCTATGCGAAGCAAATGGTTTTGCTTCAAATACTTGTGATATACATGATTTACCTTCAACTGCATGCGAAACAAACGAGTTAGCTTCAAATTCATGCGAAACATACGAGTTAGCTTCAAATCCATGCGAAACACATGATTTAGCATCTAATCAATGCGAAGTAGAAGGCTTATCTTCGAATCCAAGCGAAACAAATGGTTTAGCTTCAAATACTTGTGACATACATTATTTAGATTCAACAGCATGCGGAACAAACGAGTTAGCTTCGAATCTATGCGAAACACATGTTTTAGCTTCAAATCAATGCGAAGTAGGAGGCTTATTTTCGAATCCATGCGAAACAAATGGTTTAGCTTCAAATACTTGTGATATACATGATTTAGCTTCAACAGCATGCGAAACAAATGAGTTAGCTTCAAATCCATGCGAAATACATGATTTAGCTTCAAATCAATGCGAATTAGAAGGGTTATCTTGGAATCCATGCGAAACGGATGATATAGCTTCAAATACTTGTGATATTCATGATTCAGCTTCAACTTCATTCGAAACAAACGAGTTAGCTTCAAATACATTCGAAACACATGATTTAGATTAAAGTCAATGCGAAGTAGAAGTATAATCAACGAATCCATGCGAAACAAGTGTTTAGCTTCAAATACTTGTGATATACATGATTCAGCTTCAACTCCATTCGAAACAAACGAGTTAGCTTCAAATCCATGCGAAACACATGATTTAGCTTCAAATCAATGCGAAGTAGGAGACTTATCTTCGAATCCATGCGAAACAAATGGTTTAGCTTCAAATACTTGTGACATACTTGATTCAGCTTCAACTGCATTCGAAACAAACGAGTTAGCTTCAAATCCATTCGAAACACATGATTTAGATTAAAGTCAATGCGAAGTAGAAGTATAATCTACGAATCCATGCGAAACAAATGGTTTAGCTTCAAATACTTGTGATATACATGATTTAGCTTCAACAGCATGCGAAACAAACGAGTTAGCTTCAAATCCATGCGAAACACATGATTTAGCTTCAAATCAATGCGAATTAGAAGGGTTATATTCGAATCCATGCGAAACAAATGGTTTAGCTTCAAATACTTGTGATATACATGATTTAGCTTCAAAGGCATGCGAAACAAACGAGTTACCTTCAAATCCATGCGAAACACATGATTTAGATGAAAGTCAATGCGAAGTAGAAGTATAATCTACGAATCCATGCGAAACAAATGGTTTAGCTTCAAATACTTGTGATATACATGATTTAGCTTCAACTGCATGCGAAACAAACGAGTTAGATTCAAATGAATGCGAAACACATGATTTAGAATCAAATCAATGCGAAGTAGAAGGCTTATCTTTGAATCCAAGCGAAACAAATGGTTTAGCTACATATACTTGTGATATACATGATTTAGATTCAACAGCATGCGAAACAAACGAGTTATCTTCAAATCCATGCGAACACATGATTTAGCTTCAAATCAATGCGAAGTAGGAGGCTTATCTTCGAATCCATGCGAAACAAATGGTTTAGCTTCAAATACTTGTGATATACATGATTTAGCTTCAACAGCATGCGAAACAAACGAGTTAGCTTCAAATCCATGCGAAACACATGATTTAGCTTCGAATCAATTCGAATTAGAAGGGTTATCTTGGAATCCATGCGAAACGTATGATATAGCTTCAAATACTTGTGATATACATGATTTAGCTTCAACAGCATGCGAAACAAACGAGTTAGCTTCAAATCCATGCGAAACACATGATTTAGCTTCAAATCAATGCGAATTAGAAGGGTTAGCTTCGAATCCATGCGAAACAAATGGTTTAGCTTCAAATACTTGTGATATACATGATTTAGCTTCAAAGGCATGCTAAACAACCAAGTTAGCTTCAAATCCGTGCGAAACACATGATTTAGCATCTAATCAATGAGAAGTAGAGGGCTGATCTTCGAATCTAAGCGAAGCAAATGGTTTAGCTTCAAATACTTGTGATATACATGATTCAGCTTCAACTGCTTTCGAAACAAACGAGTTAGTTTCAAATCCGTGCGAAACACATGATTTAGCATCTAATCAATGCGAAGTAGAAGGTTGATCTTCGAATCCATGCGAAACACATGATTTAGCATCTAATCAATGCGAAGTAGAAGGCTGATCTTCGAATCCAGCCGAAGCAAATGGTTTAGCTTCAAATACTTGTGATACACTTGATTTAGCTTCATCAGCAAGCGAAACAAACGGGTTAGCTTAAAATCCAAGCGGAACACATAATTTAGCTTCAAATCAATGCGAAGTAGGAGGCTTATCTTCGAATCCATGCGAAGCAAATGGTTTAGCTACAAATACTTGTGATATACATGATTCAGCTTCATCTGCATTCGAAACAAACGAGTTAGCTTCAAATCCGTGCGAAACACATGATTTAGCATCTAATCAATGCGAAGTAGAAGGCTGATCTTCGAATCCATGCGAAACACATGATTTAGCATCTAATCAATGCGAAGTAGAAGGCTGATCTTCGAATCCAGGCGAAGCAAATGGTTTAGCTTCAAATACTTGTGATACACTTGATTTAGCTTCATCAGCAAGCGAAACAAACGGGTTAGCTTAAAATCCAAGCGGAACACATAATTTAGCTTCAAATCAATCCGAAGTTGGAGGCTTATCTTCGAATCCATGCGAAGCAAATGGTTTAGATTCAAATACTTGTGATACACTTGATTTAGCTTCAACAGCATGCGAAACAAACGAGTTAGCTTCAAATCCATGCGAAACACATGATTTAGCTTCAAATCAATGCGAAGTAGGAGGCTTATCTTCGAATCCATGCGAAGCAAATGGTTTAGCTTCAAATACTTGTGATATACATGATTTAGCTTCAAAGGCATGCGAAACAAACGAGTTAGCATCAAATCCATGCGAAACACATGATTAAGCATCTAATCAATGCGAAGTAGAAGGCTTATCTTCGAATCCAAGCGAAACAAATGGTTTAGCTTCAAATACTTGTGATATACATTATTTAGATTCAACAGCATGCGAAACAAACGAGTTAGCTTCAAATCCGTGCGAAACACATGATTTAGCATCTAATCAATGCGAAGTAGAAGGCTTATCTTCGAATCCAAACGAAACAAATGGTTTAGCTTCAAATACTTGTGATATACATGATTTAGATTCAACAGCATGCGAAACAAACGAGTTAGCTTCAAATCCGTGCAAAACACATGATTTAGCATCTAATCAATGCGAAGTAGAGGGCTGATCTTCGAATCCAAGCGAAGCAAATGGTTTAGCTTCAAATACTTGTGATATACATGATTTAGATTCAACAGCATGCGAAACAAACGAGTTAGCTTCAAATCCATGCAAAACACATGATTTAGCTTCAAATCAATGCGAATTAGAAGAGTTAGCTTCGAATCCATGCGACACAAATGGTTTAGCTTGAAATACTTGTGATATACATGATTTAGCTTCAAAGGCATGCGAAACAACCAAGTTAGCTTCAAATTCGTGCGAAACACGTGATTTAGCATCTAATCAATGAGAAGTAGAGGGCTGATCTTCGAATCCAAGCGAAGCAAATGGTTTAGCTTCAAATACTTGTGGTATACATGATTCAGCTTCAACTGCATTCGAAACAAACGAGTTAGCTTCAAATCCGTGCGAAACACATGATTAAGCATCTAATCAATGCGAAGTAGAAGGCTGATCTTCGAATCCATGCGAAACACATGATTTAGCATCTAATCAATGCGAAGTAGAAGACTGATCTTCGAATCCAGGCGAAGCAAATGGTTTAGCTTCAAATACTTGTGATACACTTGATTTAGCTTCATCAGCAAGCGAAACAAACGGGTTAGCTTAAAATCCAAGCGGAACACATAATTTAGATTCAAATCAATCCGAAGTTGGAGGCTTATCTTCGAATCCAAGCGAAGCAAATGGTTTAGCTTCAAATACTTGTGATACACTTGATTTAGCTTCAACACCATGCGAAACAAACGAGTTAGCTTCAAATCCATGCGAAACACATGATTTAGCATCTAATCAATGCGAAGTAGAAGGCTTATCTTCGAATCCAAGCGAAACAAATGGTTTAGCTTCAAATACTTGTGACATACATTATTTAGATTCAACAGCATGCGGAACAAACGAGTTAGCTTCGAATCTATGCGAAACACATGATTTAGCTTCAAATCAATGCGAAGTAGGAGGCTTATTTTCGAATCCATGCGAAACAAATGGTTTAGCTTCAAATACTTCTGATATACATGATTTAGCTTCAACAGCATGCTAAACAAACGAGTTAGCTTCATATCCGTGCGAAACACATGATTTGGGCATCTAATCAATGCGAAGTAGAAGGCTGATCTTCGAATCCATGTGAAGCAAATGGTTTAGCTTCAAATACTTGTGATACACTTGACTTAGCTTCAACAGCATGCGAAACAAACGAGTTAGCTTCAAATCCATGCGAAACACATGATTTAGCATCTAATCAATGCGAAGTAGGAGGCTTATCTTCGAATCCAAGCGAAACAAATGGTTTAGCTTCAAATACTTGTGGTATACATGATTTAGATTCAACAGCATGCGAAACAAACGAGTTAGCTTCAAATCCATGCGAAACACATGATTTAGCTTCAAATCAATGCAAAGTAGGAGGCTTATCTTCGAATCCATGCGAAACAAATGATTTAGCTTCAAATACTTGTGATATACATAATTTAGCTTCAACAGCATGCGAAACAAACGAGTTAGCTTCAAATCCATGCAAAACACATGATTTAGCTTCAAATCAATGCGAATTAGAAGAGTTAGCTTCGAATCCATGCGAAACAAATGGTTTAGCTTGAAATACTTGTGATATACATGATTTAGCTTCAAAGGCATGCGAAACAACCAAGTTAGCTTCAAATTCGTGCGAAACACGTGATTTAGCATCTAATCAATGAGAAGTAGAGGGCTGATCTTCGAATCCAAGCGAAGCAAATGGTTTAGCTTCAAATACTTGTGGTATACATGATTCAGCTTCAACTGCATTCGAAACAAACGAGTTAGCTTCAAATCCGTGCGAAACACATGATTAAGCATCTAATCAATGCGAAGTAGGAGGCATATCTTCGAATAAATGCGAAACAAATGGTTTAGATTCAAATACTTGTGATTTACATGATTTAGCTTCAACAACATGCGTAACAAACGAGTTAGCTTCAAGTCCATACCAAACACATGATTTAGCATCTAATCAATGCGTAGTAGAAGGCTGATCTTCGAATACATGCGAAACAAATGGTTCAGCTTCAAATACTTCTGACATACATGATTTAGCTTCAACAGCATGCGAAACAAACGAGTTAGCTTCAAATCCGTGCGAAACACATGATTTATCATCTAATCAATGCGAAGTAGAAGGCTGATCTTCGAATCCATGTGCAGCAAATGGTTTAGCTTCAAATACTTGTGATACACTTGATTTAGCTTCAACAGCATGTGAAACAAACGAGTTAGCTTCAAGTCCATACCAAACACATGATTTAGCATCTAATCAATGCGTAGTAGAAGGCTGATCTTCGAATACATGCGAAACAAATGGTTTAGCTTCAAATACTTGTGATATACATGATTTAGCTTCAACTGCATGCGAAACAAACGAGTTAGATTCAAATGAATGCGAAACACATGATTTAGAATCAAATCAATGCGAAGTAGAAGGCTGATCTTCGAATCCATGCGAAACAAATGGTTTAGCTTCAAATACTTGTGACATACTTGATTTAGCTTCAACTGCATGCGAAACAAACGAGCTAGCTTCAAATCCGTGCGAAACACATGATTTAGCATCTAATCAATGCGAAGTAGAAGGCTTATCTTCGAATCCAAGCGAAACAAATGGTTTAGCTTCAAATACTTGCGATATACATGATTTAGATTCAACAGCATGCGAAACAAACGAGTTAGCTTCAAATCCATGCGAAACACATGATTTTGCTTCAAATCAATGCGATGTAGGAGGCTTATATTCGAATCCATGCGAAACAAATGGTTTAGCTTCAAATACTTGTGATATACATGATTTAGCTTCAACAGCATGCGAAACAAACGAGTTAGCTTCAAATCCATGCGAAACACATGATTTAGCATCTAATCAATGCGAAGTAGAAGGCTTATCTTTGAATCCAAACGAAACAAATGGTTTAGCTTCAAATACTTGTGATATACATGATTTAGATTCAACAGCATGCGAAACAAACGAGTTATCTTCAAATCCATGCGAACACATGATTTCGCTTCACATCAATGCGAAGTAGAAGGCTTATCTTCGAATCCAAGCGAAACAAATGGTTTAGCTTCAAATACTTGTGATATACATTATTTAGATTCAACAGCATGCGAAACAAACGAGTTAGCTTCAAATCCGTGCGAAACACATGATTTAGCATCTAATCAATGCGAAGTAGAAGGGTTATATTCGAATCCATGCGAAACAAATGGTTTAGCTTGAAATACTTGTGATATACATGATTTAGCTTCAAAGGCATGCGAAACAACCAAGTTAGCTTCAAATTCGTGCGAAACACGTGATTTAGCATCTAATCAATGAGAAGTAGAGGGCTGATCTTCGAATCCAAGCGAAGCAAATGGTTTAGCTTCAAATACTTGTGGTATACATGATTCAGCTTCAACTGCATTCGAAACAAACGAGTTAGCTTCAAATCCGTGCGAAACACATGATTAAGCATCTAATCAATGCGAAGTAGAAGGCTGATCTTCGAATCCATGCGAAACACATGATTTAGCATCTAATCAATGCGAAGTAGAAGACTGATCTTCGAATCCAGGCGAAGCAAATGGTTTAGCTTCAAATACTTGTGATACACTTGATTTAGCTTCATCAGCAAGCGAAACAAACGGGTTAGCTTAAAATCCAAGCGGAACACATAATTTAGATTCAAATCAATCCGAAGTTGGAGGCTTATCTTCGAATCCAAGCGAAGCAAATGGTTTAGCTTCAAATTCTTGTGATACACTTGATTTAGCTTCAACACCATGCGAAACAAACGAGTTAGCTTCAAATCCATGCGAAACACATGATTTAGCATCTAATCAATGCGAAGTAGAAGGCTTATCTTCGAATCCAAGCGAAACAAATGGTTTAGCTTCAAATACTTGTGACATACATTATTTAGATTCAACAGCATGCGGAACAAACGAGTTAGCTTCGAATCTATGCGAAACACATGATTTAGCTTCAAATCAATGCGAAGTAGGAGGCTTATTTTCGAATCCATGCGAAACAAATGGTTTAGCTTCAAATACTTCTGATATACATGATTTAGCTTCAACAGCATGCTAAACAAACGAGTTAGCTTCATATCCGTGCGAAACACATGATTTAGCATCTAATCAATGCGAAGTAGAAGGCTGATCTTCGAATCCATGTGAAGCAAATGGTTTAGCTTCAAATACTTGTGATACACTTGACTTAGCTTCAACAGCATGCGAAACAAACGAGTTATCTTCAAATCCATGCGAACACATGATTTAGCTTCAAATCAATGCGAAGTAGAAGGCTTATCTTCGAATCCAAGCGAAACAAATGGTTTAGCTTCAAATACTTGTGATATACATTATTTAGATTCAACAGCATGCGAAACAAACGAGTTAGCTTCAAATCCGTGCGAAACACATGATTTAGCATCTAATCAATGCGAAGTAGAAGGCTTATCTTCGAATCCAAGCGAAACAAATGGTTTAGCTTCAAATACTTGTGATATACATGATTTAGATTCAACAGCATGCGAAACAAACGAGTTAGCTTCAAATCCGTGCGAAACACATGATTTAGCATCTAATCAATGCGAAGTAGAGGGCTGATCTTCGAATCCAAGCGAAGCAAATGGTTTAGCTTCAAATACTTGTGATATACATGATTTAGATTCAACAGCATGCGAAACAAACGAGTTAGTTTCAAATCCATGCGAAACACATGATTTAGCTTCAAATCAATGCGAAGTAGAAGGCTTATATTCGAATCCATGCGAAACAAATGGTTTAGCTTCAAATATTTGTGATATACATGATTTAGCTTCAAATGCAGGCGAAACAAACGAGTTAGCTTCAAATCCATGCGAAACACATGATTTAGCATCTAATCAATGCGAAGTAGAGGGCTGATCTTCGAATCCAAGCGAAGCAAATGGTTTAGCTTCAAATACTTGTGATATACATGATTTAGATTCAACAGCATGCGAAACAAACGAGTTAGCTTCAAATCCATGCGAAACATACGAGTTAGCTTCAAATCCATGCGAAACACATGATTTAGCATCTAATCAATGCGAAGTAGAAGGCTTATCTTCGAATCCAAGCGAAACAAATGGTTTAGCTTCAAATACTTGTGACATACATTATTTAGATTCAACAGCATGCGGAACAAACGAGTTAGCTTCGAATCTATGCGAAACACATGATTTAGCTTCAAATCAATGCGAAGTAGGAGGCTTATTTTCGAATCCATGCGAAACAAATGGTTTAGCTTCAAATACTTGTGATATACATGATTTAGCTTCAACAGCATGCGAAACAAATGAGTTAGCTTCAAATCCATGCGAAATACATGATTTAGCTTCAAATCAATGCGAATTAGAAGGGTTATCTTGGAATCCATGCGAAACGTATGATATAGCTTCAAATACTTGTGATATACTTGATTTAGCTTCAACAGCATGCGAAACAAACGAGTTAGCTTCAAATCCATGCGAAACACATGATTTAGCTTCAAATCAATGCGAATTAGAAGGGTTATATTCGAATCCATGCGAAACAAATGGTTTAGCTTGAAATACTTGTGATATACATGATTCAGCTTCAACTGCATTCGAAACAAACGAGTTAGCTTCAAATCCATTCGAAACACATGATTTAGATTAAAGTCAATGCGAAGTAGAAGTATAATCTTCGAATACATGCGAAACAAATGGTTTAGCTTCAAATACTTGTGATATACATGATTTAGCTTCAACTGCATGCGAAACAAACGAGTTAGATTCAAATGAATGCGAAACACATGATTTAGAATCAAATCAATGCGAAGTAGAAGGCTGATCTTCGAATCCATGCGAAACAAATGGTTTAGCTTCAAATACTTGTGACATACTTGATTTAGCTTCAACTGCATGCGAAACGAACGAGCTAGCTTCAAATCCGTGCGAAACACATGATTTAGCATTTAATCAATGCGAAGTAGAAGGCTTATCTTCGAATCCAAGCGAAACAAATGGTTTAGCTTCAAATACTTGTGACATACATTATTTAGATTCAACAGCATGCGGAACAAACGAGTTAGCTTCGAATCTATGCGAAACACATGATTTAGCTTCAAATCAATGCGAAGTAGGAGGCTTATTTTCGAATCCATGCGAAACAAATGGTTTAGCTTCAAATACTTGTGATATACATGATTTAGCTTCAACAGTATGCGAAACAAATGAGTTAGCTTCAAATCCATGCGAAATACATGATTTAGCTTCAAATCAATGCGAATTAGAAGGGTTATCTTGGAATCCATGCGAAACGTATGATATAGCTTCAAATACTTGTGATATACTTGATTTAGCTTCAACAGCATGCGAAACAAACGAGTTAGCTTCAAATCCATGCGAAACACATGATTTAGCTTCAAATCAATGCGAATTAGAAGGGTTATATTCGAATCCATGCGAAACAAATGGTTTAGCTTGAAATACTTGTGATATACATGATTCAGCTTCAACTGCATTCGAAACAAACGAGTTAGCTTCAAATCCATTCGAAACACATGATTTAGATTAAAGTCAATGCGAAGTAGAAGTATAATCTACGAATCCATGCGAAACAAATGGTTTAGCTTCAAATACTTGTGATATACATGATTTAGCTTCAACTGCATGCGAAACAAACGAGTTAGATTCAAATGAATGCGAAACACATGATTTAGCATCTAATCAATGCGAAGTAGAAGGCTTATCTTTGAATCCAAGCGAAACAAATGGTTTAGCTACATATACTTGTGATATACATGATTTAGATTCAACAGCATGCGAAACAGACGAGTTATCTTCAAATCCATGCGAACACATGATTTAGCTTCAAATCAATGCGAAGTAGGAGGCTTATCTTCGAATCCATGCGAAACAAATGGTTTAGCTTCAAATACTTGTGATATACATGATTTAGCTTCAACAGCATGCGAAACAAACGAGTTAGCTTCAAATCCATGCGAAACACATGATTTAGCTTCGAATCAATTCGAATTAGAAGGGTTATCTTGGAATCCATGCGAAACGTATGATATAGCTTCAAATACTTGTGATATACATGATTTAGCTTCAACAGCATGCGAAACAAACGAGTTAGCTTCAAATCCATGCGAAACACATGATTTAGCTTCAAATCAATGCGAATTAGAAGGGTTAGCTTCGAATCCATGCGAAACAAATGGTTTAGCTTCAAATACTTGTGATATACATGATTTAGCTTCAAAGGCATGCTAAACAACCAAGTTAGCTTCAAATCCGTGCGAAACACATGATTTAGCATCTAATCAATGAGAAGTAGAGGGCTGATCTTCGAATCCAAGCGAAGCAAATGGTTTAGCTTCAAATACTTGTGATATACATGATTCAGCTTCAACTGCATTCGAAACAATAGAGTTAGCTTCAAATCCGTGCGAAACACATGATTTAGCATCTAATCAATGCGAAGTAGAAGGCTGATCTTCGAATCCATGCGAAACACATGATTTAGCATCTAATCAATGCGAAGTAGAAGGCTGATCTTCGAATCCAGGCGAAGCAAATGGTTTAGCTTCAAATACTTGTGATACACTTGATTTAGCTTCATCAGCAAGCGAAACAAACGGGTTAGCTTAAAATCCAAGCGGAACACATGATTTAGCTTCAAATCAATGCGAAGTAGAAGGCTTATATTCGAATCCCTGCGAAACAAATGGTTTAGCTTCAACTATTTGTGATATACATGATTTAGCTTCAAATGCAGGCGAAACAAACGAGTTAGCTTCAAATCCATGCGAAACACATGATTTAGCATCTAATCAATGCGAAGTAGGAGGCTTATCTTCGAATCCAAGCGAAACAAATGGTTTAGCTTCAAATACTTGTGACATACATTATTTAGATTCAACAGCATGCGGAACAAACGAGTTAGCTTCGAATCTATGCGAAACACATGATTTAGCTTCAAATCAATGCGAAGTAGGAGGCTTATTTTCGAATCCATGCGAAACAAATGGTTTAGCTTCAAATACTTGTGATATACATGATTTAGCTTCAACAGCATGCGAAACAAATGAGTTAGCTTCAAATCCATGCGAACACATGATTTAGCTTCAAATCAATGCGAAGTAGGAGGCTTATCTTCGAATCCATGCGAAACAAATGGTTTAGCTTCAAATACTTGTGATATACATGATTCAGCTTCAACTGCATTCGAAACAAACGAGTTAGCTTCAAATCCATGCGAAACACATGATTTAGATTAAAGTCAATGCGAAGTAGAAGTATAATCTACGAATCCATGCGAAACAAATGGTTTAGCTTCAAATACTTGTGATATACATGATTTAGCTTCAACTGCATGCGAAACAAACGAGTTAGCTTCAAATCCATGCGAAACATACGAGTTAGCTTCAAATCCATGCGAAACACATGATTTAGCATCTAATCAATGCGAAGTAGGAGGCTTATCTTCGAATCCAAGCGAAACAAATGGTTTAGCTTCCAATACTTGTGACATACATTATTTAGATTCAACAGCATGCGGAACAAACGAGTTAGCTTCGAATCTATGCGAAACACATGATTTAGCTTCAAATCAATGCGAAGTAGGAGGCTTATTTTCGAATCCATGCGAAACAAATGGTTTAGCTTCAAATACTTGTGATATACATGATTTAGATTCAACAGCATGCGAAACAAACGAGTTAGCTTCAAATCCATGCGAAACACATGGTTTTGCTTCAAATCAATGCGAAGTAGAAGGCTGATCTTCGAATCCATGCGAAGCAAATGGTTTAGCTTCAAATACTTGTGATACACTTGAGTTAGCTTCAACAGCATGCGAAACAAACGAGTTAGCTTCAAATCCGTGCGAAACACATGATTTAGCATCTAATCAATGCGAAGTAGAAGGGTTATATTCGAATCCATGCGAAACAAATGGTTTAGCTTGAAATACTTGTGATATACATGATTTAGCTTCAAAGGCATGCGAAACAACCAAGTTAGCTTCAAATTCGTGCGAAACACGTGATTTAGCATCTAATCAATGAGAAGTAGAGGGCTGATCTTCGAATCCAAGCGAAGCAAATGGTTTAGCTTCAAATACTTGTGGTATACATGATTCAGCTTCAACTGCATTCGAAACAAACGAGTTAGCTTCAAATCCGTGCGAAACACATGATTAAGCATCTAATCAATGCGAAGTAGAAGGCTGATCTTCGAATCCATGCGAAACACATGATTTAGCATCTAATCAATGCGAAGTAGAAGACTGATCTTCGAATCCAGGCGAAGCAAATGGTTTAGCTTCAAATACTTGTGATACACTTGATTTAGCTTCATCAGCAAGCGAAACAAACGGGTTAGCTTAAAATCCAAGCGGAACACATAATTTAGATTCAAATCAATCCGAAGTTGGAGGCTTATCTTCGAATCCAAGCGAAGCAAATGGTTTAGCTTCAAATTCTTGTGATACACTTGATTTAGCTTCAACACCATGCGAAACAAACGAGTTAGCTTCAAATCCATGCGAAACACATGATTTAGCATCTAATCAATGCGAAGTAGAAGGCTTATCTTCGAATCCAAGCGAAACAAATGGTTTAGCTTCAAATACTTGTGACATACATTATTTAGATTCAACAGCATGCGGAACAAACGAGTTAGCTTCGAATCTATGCGAAACACATGATTTAGCTTCAAATCAATGCGAAGTAGGAGGCTTATTTTCGAATCCATGCGAAACAAATGGTTTAGCTTCAAATACTTCTGATATACATGATTTAGCTTCAACAGCATGCTAAACAAACGAGTTAGCTTCATATCCGTGCGAAACACATGATTTAGCATCTAATCAATGCGAAGTAGAAGGCTGATCTTCGAATCCATGTGAAGCAAATGGTTTAGCTTCAAATACTTGTGATACACTTGACTTAGCTTCAACAGCATGCGAAACAAACGAGTTATCTTCAAATCCATGCGAACACATGATTTAGCTTCAAATCAATGCGAAGTAGAAGGCTTATCTTCGAATCCAAGCGAAACAAATGGTTTAGCTTCAAATACTTGTGATATACATTATTTAGATTCAACAGCATGCGAAACAAACGAGTTAGCTTCAAATCCGTGCGAAACACATGATTTAGCATCTAATCAATGCGAAGTAGAAGGCTTATCTTCGAATCCAAGCGAAACAAATGGTTTAGCTTCAAATACTTGTGATATACATGATTTAGATTCAACAGCATGCGAAACAAACGAGTTAGCTTCAAATCCGTGCGAAACACATGATTTAGCATCTAATCAATGCGAAGTAGAGGGCTGATCTTCGAATCCAAGCGAAGCAAATGGTTTAGCTTCAAATACTTGTGATATACATGATTTAGATTCAACAGCATGCGAAACAAACGAGTTAGTTTCAAATCCATGCGAAACACATGATTTAGCTTCAAATCAATGCGAAGTAGAAGGCTTATATTCGAATCCATGCGAAACAAATGGTTTAGCTTCAAATATTTGTGATATACATGATTTAGCTTCAAATGCAGGCGAAACAAACGAGTTAGCTTCAAATCCATGCGAAACACATGATTTAGCATCTAATCAATGCGAAGTAGAGGGCTGATCTTCGAATCCAAGCGAAGCAAATGGTTTAGCTTCAAATACTTGTGATATACATGATTTAGATTCAACAGCATGCGAAACAAACGAGTTAGCTTCAAATCCATGCGAAACATACGAGTTAGCTTCAAATCCATGCGAAACACATGATTTAGCATCTAATCAATGCGAAGTAGAAGGCTTATCTTCGAATCCAAGCGAAACAAATGGTTTAGCTTCAAATACTTGTGACATACATTATTTAGATTCAACAGCATGCGGAACAAACGAGTTAGCTTCGAATCTATGCGAAACACATGATTTAGCTTCAAATCAATGCGAAGTAGGAGGCTTATTTTCGAATCCATGCGAAACAAATGGTTTAGCTTCAAATACTTGTGATATACATGATTTAGCTTCAACAGCATGCGAAACAAATGAGTTAGCTTCAAATCCATGCGAAATACATGATTTAGCTTCAAATCAATGCGAATTAGAAGGGTTATCTTGGAATCCATGCGAAACGTATGATATAGCTTCAAATACTTGTGATATACTTGATTTAGCTTCAACAGCATGCGAAACAAACGAGTTAGCTTCAAATCCATGCGAAACACATGATTTAGCTTCAAATCAATGCGATTTAGAAGGGTTATATTCGAATCCATGCGAAACAAATGGTTTAGCTTGAAATACTTGTGATATACATGATTCAGCTTCAACTGCATTCGAAACAAACGAGTTAGCTTCAAATCCATTCGAAACACATGATTTAGATTAAAGTCAATGCGAAGTAGAAGTATAATCTTCGAATACATGCGAAACAAATGGTTTAGCTTCAAATACTTGTGATATACATGATTTAGCTTCAACTGCATGCGAAACAAACGAGTTAGATTCAAATGAATGCGAAACACATGATTTAGAATCAAATCAATGCGAAGTAGAAGGCTGATCTTCGAATCCATGCGAAACAAATGGTTTAGCTTCAAATACTTGTGACATACTTGATTTAGCTTCAACTGCATGCGAAACAAACGAGCTAGCTTCAAATCCGTGCGAAACACATGATTTAGCATTTAATCAATGCGAAGTAGAAGGCTTATCTTCGAATCCAAGCGAAACAAATGGTTTAGCTTCAAATACTTGTGACATACATTATTTAGATTCAACAGCATGCGGAACAAACGAGTTAGCTTCGAATCTATGCGAAACACATGATTTAGCTTCAAATCAATGCGAAGTAGGAGGCTTATTTTCGAATCCATGCGAAACAAATGGTTTAGCTTCAAATACTTGTGATATACATGATTTAGCTTCAACAGCATGCGAAACAAATGAGTTAGCTTCAAATCCATGCGAAATACATGATTTAGCTTCAAATCAATGCGAATTAGAAGGGTTATCTTGGAATCCATGCGAAACGTATGATATAGCTTCAAATACTTGTGATATACTTGATTTAGCTTCAACAGCATGCGAAACAAACGAGTTAGCTTCAAATCCATGCGAAACACATGATTTAGCTTCAAATCAATGCGAATTAGAAGGGTTATATTCGAATCCATGCGAAACAAATGGTTTAGCTTGAAATACTTGTGATATACATGATTCAGCTTCAACTGCATTCGAAACAAACGAGTTAGCTTCAAATCCATTCGAAACACATGATTTAGATTAAAGTCAATGCGAAGTAGAAGTATAATCTACGAATCCATGCGAAACAAATGGTTTAGCTTCAAATACTTGTGATATACATGATTTAGCTTCAACTGCATGCGAAACAAACGAGTTAGATTCAAATGAATGCGAAACACATGATTTAGCATCTAATCAATGCGAAGTAGAAGGCTTATCTTTGAATCCAAGCGAAACAAATGGTTTAGCTACATATACTTGTGATATACATGATTTAGATTCAACAGCATGCGAAACAGACGAGTTATCTTCAAATCCATGCGAACACATGATTTAGCTTCAAATCAATGCGAAGTAGGAGGCTTATCTTCGAATCCATGCGAAACAAATGGTTTAGCTTCAAATACTTGTGATATACATGATTTAGCTTCAACAGCATGCGAAACAAACGAGTTAGCTTCAAATCCATGCGAAACACATGATTTAGCTTCGAATCAATTCGAAGTAGAAGGGTTATCTTGGAATCCATGCG
The DNA here is from genome assembly GCF_051020955.1 of Megalopta genalis. Classification (NCBI taxonomy): domain Eukaryota; kingdom Metazoa; phylum Arthropoda; class Insecta; order Hymenoptera; family Halictidae; genus Megalopta; species Megalopta genalis. Next base: position 338,345 of record NW_027476112.1, on the reverse strand, counting down.
AAACGTATGATATAGCTTCAAATACTTGTGATATACATGATTTAGCTTCAACAGCATGCGAAACAAACGAGTTAGCTTCAAATCCATGCGAAACACATGATTTAGCTTCAAATCAATGCGAATTAGAAGGGTTAGCTTCGAATCCATGCGAAACAAATGGTTTAGCTTCAAATACTTGTGATATACATGATTTAGCTTCAAAGGCATGCTAAACAACCAAGTTAGCTTCAAATCCGTGCGAAACACATGATTTAGCATCTAATCAATGAGAAGTAGAGGGCTGATCTTCGAATCCAAGCGAAGCAAATGGTTTAGCTTCAAATACTTGTGATATACATGATTCAGCTTCAACTGCATTCGAAACAATAGAGTTAGCTTCAAATCCGTGCGAAACACATGATTTAGCATCTAATCAATGCGAAGTAGAAGGCTGATCTTCGAATCCATGCGAAACACATGATTTAGCATCTAATCAATGCGAAGTAGAAGGCTGATCTTCGAATCCAGGCGAAGCAAATGGTTTAGCTTCAAATACTTGTGATACACTTGATTTAGCTTCATCAGCAAGCGAAACAAACGGGTTAGCTTAAAATCCAAGCGGAACACATGATTTAGCTTCAAATCAATGCGAAGTAGAAGGCTTATATTCGAATCCCTGCGAAACAAATGGTTTAGCTTCAACTATTTGTGATATACATGATTTAGCTTCAAATGCAGGCGAAACAAACGAGTTAGCTTCAAATCCATGCGAAACACATGATTTAGCATCTAATCAATGCGAAGTAGGAGGCTTATCTTCGAATCCAAGCGAAACAAATGGTTTAGCTTCAAATACTTGTGACATACATTATTTAGATTCAACAGCATGCGGAACAAACGAGTTAGCTTCGAATCTATGCGAAACACATGATTTAGCTTCAAATCAATGCGAAGTAGGAGGCTTATTTTCGAATCCATGCGAAACAAATGGTTTAGCTTCAAATACTTGTGATATACATGATTTAGCTTCAACAGCATGCGAAACAAATGAGTTAGCTTCAAATCCATGCGAACACATGATTTAGCTTCAAATCAATGCGAAGTAGGAGGCTTATCTTCGAATCCATGCGAAACAAATGGTTTAGCTTCAAATACTTGTGATATACATGATTCAGCTTCAACTGCATTCGAAACAAACGAGTTAGCTTCAAATCCATGCGAAACACATGATTTAGATTAAAGTCAATGCGAAGTAGAAGTATAATCTACGAATCCATGCGAAACAAATGGTTTAGCTTCAAATACTTGTGATATACATGATTTAGCTTCAACTGCATGCGAAACAAACGAGTTAGCTTCAAATCCATGCGAAACATACGAGTTAGCTTCAAATCCATGCGAAACACATGATTTAGCATCTAATCAATGCGAAGTAGGAGGCTTATCTTCGAATCCAAGCGAAACAAATGGTTTAGCTTCCAATACTTGTGACATACATTATTTAGATTCAACAGCATGCGGAACAAACGAGTTAGCTTCGAATCTATGCGAAACACATGATTTAGCTTCAAATCAATGCGAAGTAGGAGGCTTATTTTCGAATCCATGCGAAACAAATGGTTTAGCTTCAAATACTTGTGATATACATGATTTAGATTCAACAGCATGCGAAACAAACGAGTTAGCTTCAAATCCATGCGAAACACATGGTTTTGCTTCAAATCAATGCGAAGTAGAAGGCTGATCTTCGAATCCATGCGAAGCAAATGGTTTAGCTTCAAATACTTGTGATACACTTGAGTTAGCTTCAACAGCATGCGAAACAAACGAGTTAGCTTTAAATCCATGCGAAACATATGATTGAGCCTCAAATCAATGCGAAGTAGAAGGCTTGGCTTCAAATCCGTGCGAATCAAATGGTTTAGCTTCAAATACTTGTCATATACATGATTTACATTCAAAAGCAAGCTATACAAACGAGTTAGCTTCAAATTCATGTGAAACACATGATTTAGCTTCAAACCAATGCGAAGTAGGAGTCTTATCTTCGAATCCATGCGATACAAATGGTTTAGATTCAAATACTTGTGATATACACGATTCAGCTTCAACTGCATGCGAAACAAACGAGTTAGCTTCAAATCCATGCGAAACACATGATTTAGCTTCAAATCAATGCGAATTAGAAGGGTTAGCTTCGAATCCATGCGAAACAAATGGTTTAGTTTCAAATACTTGTGATATACATAATTTAGCTTCAACAGCATGCGAAACAAACGAGTTAGCTTCAAATCCATGCGAAACACATGATTTAGCTTCAAATCAATACGAATTAGAAGGGTTAGCTTCGAATCCATGCGAAGCAAATGGTTTAGATTCAAATACTTCTGATACACTTGATTTAGCTTCAACAGCATGCGAAACATACGAGTTAGCATCAAATCCATGCGAAACACATGATTTAGCATCTAATCAATGCGAAGTAGAAGGTTTATCTTCAAATCCAAGCGAAACAAATGGTTTAGCTTCAAATACTTGTGACATACATTATTTAGATTCAACAGCATGCGAAACAAACGAGTTAGCTTCAAATCCATGCGAAACACATGATTTAGCTTCAAAGCAATGCGAAGTAGGAGACTTATCTTCGAATCCATGCGAAACAAATGGTTTAGCTTCAAATACTTGTGATATACATGATTTAGCTTCAAAGGCATGCGAAACAAACGAGTTAGATTCAAATGAATGCGAAACACATGATTTAGAATCAAATCAATGCGAAGTAGAAGGCTTACCTTTGAATCCAAGCGAAACAAATGGTTTAGCTTCAAAGACTTGTGATATATATGATTTTGATTCAACAGCATGCGACACAAACGAGTTATCTTCAAATCCCAGCGGAACACATAATTTAGCTTCAAATCAATCCGAAGTTGGAGGCTTATCTTCGAATCCATGCGAAGCAAATGGTTTAGCTTCAAATACTTGTGATACACTTGATTTAGCTTCAACAGCATGCGAAACAAACGAGTTAGCTTCAAATCCATGCGAAACACATGATTTAGCATCTAATCAATGCGAAGTAGAAGGCTTATCTTCGAATCCAAGCGAAACAAATGGTTTAGCTTCAAATACTTGTGATATACATGATTTAGATTCAACAGCATGCGAAACAAACGAGTTAGCTTCAAATCCGTGCGAAACACATGATTTAGCATCTAATCAATGCGAAGTAGAGGGCTGATCTTCGAATCCAAGCGAAGCAAATTGTTTAGCTTCAAATACTTGTGATATACATGATTTAGATTCAACAGCATGCGAAACAAACGAGTTATCTTCAAATCCATGCGAACACATGATTTAGCTTCATATCAATGCGAAGTAGGAGGCTTATCTTCGAATCCATGCGAAACAAATGGTTTAGCTTCAAATACTTGTGATATACATGATTCAGCTTTAACTGCATTCGAAACAAACGAGTTAGCTTCAAATCCATGCGAAACATACGAGTTAGCTTCAAATCCATGCGAAACACATGATTTAGCATCTAATCAATGCGAAGTAGAAAGCTTATCTTCGAATCCAAGCGAAACAAATGGTTTAGCTTCAAATACTTGTGACATACATTATTTAGATTCAACAGCATGCGGAACAAACGAGTTAGCTTCGAATCTATGCGAAACACATGTTTTAGCTTCAAATCAATGCGAAGTAGGAGGCTTATTTTCGAATCCATGCGAAACAAATGGTTTAGCTTCAAATACTTGTGATATACATGATTTAGATTCAACAGCATGCGAAACAAATGAGTTAGCTTCAAATCCATGCGAAATACATGATTTAGCTTCAAATCAATGCGAATTAGAAGGGTTAGCTTCGAATCCATGCGAAGCAAATGGTTTAGATTCAAATACTTGTGATACACTTGATTTAGCTTCAACAGCATGCGAAACATACGAGTTAGCATCAAATCCATGCGAAACACATGATTTAGCATCTAATCAATGCGAAGTAGAAGGTTTATCTTCAAATCCAAGCGAAACAAATGGTTTAGCTTCAAATACTTGTGACATACATTATTTAGATTCAACAGCATGCGAAACAAACGAGTTAGCTTCAAATCCATGCGAAACACATGATTTAGCTTCAAATCAATGCGAAGTAGGAGACTTATCTTCGAATCCATGCGAAACAAATGGTTTAGCTTCAAATACTTGTGATATACATGATTTAGCTTCAAAGGCATGCGAAACAAACGAGTTAGATTCAAATGAATGCGAAACACATGATTTAGAATCAAATCAATGCGAAGTAGAAGGCTTACCTTTGAATCCAAGCGAAACAAATGGTTTAGCTTCAAAGACTTGTGATATATATGATTTTGATTCAACAGCATGCGACACAAACGAGTTATCTTCAAATCCCAGCGGAACACATAATTTAGCTTCAAATCAATCCGAAGTTGGAGGCTTATCTTCGAATCCATGCGAAGCAAATGGTTTAGCTTCAAATACTTGTGATACACTTGATTTAGCTTCAACAGCATGCGAAACAAACGAGTTAGCTTCAAGTCCATGCGAAACACATGATTTAGCATCTAATCAATGCGAAGTAGAAGGCTTATCTTCGAATCCAAGCGAAACAAATGGTTTAGCTTCAAATACTTGTGATATACATGATTTAGATTCAACAGCATGCGAAACAAACGAGTTAGCTTCAAATCCGTGCGAAACACATGATTTAGCATCTAATCAATGCGAAGTAGAGGGCTGATCTTCGAATCCAAGCGAAGCAAATTGTTTAGCTTCAAATACTTGTGATATACATGATTTAGATTCAACAGCATGCGAAACAAACGAGTTATTTTCAAATCCATGCGAACACATGATTTAGCTTCAAATCAATACGAAGTAGGAGGCTTATCTTCGAATCCATGCGAAACAAATGGTTTAGCTTCAAATACTTGTGATATACATGATTCAGCTTTAACTGCATTCGAAACAAACGAGTTCGCTTCAAATCCATGCGAAACATACGAGTTAGCTTCAAATCCATGCGAAACACATGATTTAGCATCTAATCAATGCGAAGTAGAAAGCTTATCTTCGAATCCAAGCGAAACAAATGGTTTAGCTTCAAATACTTGTGACATACATTATTTAGATTCAACAGCATGCGGAACAAACGAGTTAGCTTCGAATCTATGCGAAACACATGTTTTAGCTTCAAATCAATGCGAAGTAGGAGGCTTATTTTCGAATCCATGCGAAACAAATGGTTTAGCTTCAAATACTTGTGATATACATGATTTAGATTCAACTCCATTCGAAACAAACGAGTTAGCTTCAAATCCATGCGAAACACATGATTTAGATTAAAGTCAATGCGAAGTAGAAGTATAATCTACGAATATATGCGAAGCAAATGGTTTTGCTTCAAATACTTGTGATATACATGATTTAGCTTCAACTGCATGCGAAACAAACGAGTTAGCTTCAAATGAATGCGAAACACATGATTTAGAATCAAATCAATGCGAAGTAGAAGGCTTGGCTTCAAATCCGTGCGAATCAAATGGTTTAGCTTCAAATACTTGTCATATACATGATTTACATTCAAAAGCAAGCTATACAAACGAGTTAGCTTCAAATCCATGCGAAACACATGATTTAGCTTCAAATCAATGCGAAGTAGGAGACTTATCTTCGAATCCATGCGAAACAAATGGTTTAGCTTCAAATACTTGTGATATACATGATTTAGCTTCAAAGACATGCGAAACAAACGAGTTAGATTCAAATGAATGCGAAACACATGATTTAGAATCAAATCAATGCGAAGTAGATGGCTGATCTTCGAATCCATGCGAAACAAATGGTTTAGCTTCAAATACTTGTGACATACTTGATTTAGCTTCAACAGCATGCGAAACAAACGAGCTAGCTTCAAATCCGTGCGAAACACATGATTTAGCATCTAATGAATGCGAAGTAGAAGGCTTATCTTCGAATCCAAGCGAAACAAATGGTTTAGCTTCAAATACTTGTGATATACATGATTTAGATTCAACAGCATGCGAAACAAACGAGTTAGCTTCAAATCCATGCGAAACACATGATTTAGCTTCAAATCAATGCGAAGTAGAAGGCTTATATTCGAATCCCTACGAAACAAATGGTTTAGCTTCAACTATTTGTGATATACATGATTTAGCTTCAAATGCAGGCGAAACAAACGAGTTAGCTTCAAATCCATGCGAAACACATGATTTAGCATCTAATCAATGCGAAGTAGAAGGCTTATCTTTGAATCCAAGCGAAACAAATGGTTTAGCTTCAAATACTTGTGATATATATGATTTTGATTCAACAGCATGCGAAACAAACGAGTTATCTTCAAATCCCAGCGGAACACATAATTTTGCTTCAAATCAATCCGAAGTTGGAGGCTTATCTTCGAATCCATGCGAAGCAAATGGTTTAGCTTCAAATACTTGTGATACACTTGATTTAGCTTCAACAGCATGCGAAACAAACGAGTTAGCTTCAAATCCATGCGAAACACATGATTTAGCATCTAATCAATGCGAAGTAGGAGGCTTATCTTCGAATCCAAGCGAAACAAATGGTTTAGCTTCAAATACTTGTGATATACATGATTTAGATTCAACAGCATGCGAAACAAACGAGTTAGCTTCAAATCCGTGCGAAACACATGATTTAGCATCTAATCAATGCGAAGTAGAGGGCTGATCTTCGAATCCAAGCGAAGCAAATGGTTTAGCTTCAAATACTTGTGATATACATGATTTAGATTCAACAGCATGCGAAACAAACGAGTTAGTTTCAAATCCATGCGAAACACATGATTTAGCTTCAAATCAATGCGAAGTAGAAGGCTTATATTCGAATCCATGCGAAACAAATGGTTTAGCTTCAAATATTTGTGATATACATGATTTAGCTTCAAATGCAGGCGAAACAAACGAGTTAGCTTCAAATCCATGCGAAACACATGATTTAGCATCTAATCAATGCGAAGTAGAAGGCTTATCTTTGAATCCAAGCGAAACAAATGGTTTAGCTTCAAATACTTGTGACATACATTATTTAGATTCAACAGCATGCGGAACAAACGAGTTAGCTTCGAATCTATGCGAAACACATGATTTAGCTTCAAATCAATGCGAAGTAGGAGGCTTATTTTCGAATCCATGCGAAACAAATGGTTTAGCTTCAAATACTTGTGATATACATGATTTAGCTACAACAGCATGCGAAACAAATGAGTTAGCTTCAAATCCATGCGAAATACATGATTTAGCTTCAAATCAATGCGAATTAGAAGGGTTATCTTGGAATCCATGCGAAACGTATGATATAGCTTCAAATACTTGTGATATACTTGATTTAGCTTCAACAGCATGCGAAACAAACGAGTTAGCTTCAAATCCATGCGAAACACATGATTTAGCTTCAAATCAATGCGAATTAGAAGGGTTATATTCGAATCCATGCGAAACAAATGGTTTAGCTTGAAATACTTGTGATATACATGATTCAGCTTCAACTGCATTCGAAACAAACGAGTTAGCTTCAAATCCATGCGAAACACATGATTTAGATTAAAGTCAATGCGAAGTAGAAGTATAATCTACGAATCCATGCGAAACAAATGGTTTAGCTTCAAATACTTGTGATATACATGATTTAGCTTCAACTGCATGCGAAACAAAAGAGTTAGCTTCAAATGAATGCGAAACACATGATTTAGAATCAAATCAATGCGAAGTAGGAGTCTTATCTTCGAATCCATGCGATACAAATGGTTTAGCTTCAAATACTTGTGATATACATGATTTAGTTTCAACAGCATGCGAAACAAACGGGTTAGCTTAAAATCCAAGCGGAACACATAATTTAGCTTCAAGTCAATCCGAAGTTGGAGGCTTATCTTCGAATCCATGCGAAGCAAATGGTTTAGCTTCAAATACTTGTGATAAACTTGATTTAGCTTCAACAGCATGCGAAACATACGAGTTAGCTTCAAATCCATGCGAAACACATGATTTAGCATCTAATCAATGCGAAGTAGAAGGCTTATCTTCGAATCCAAGCGAAACAAATGGTTTAGCTTCAAATACTTGTGACATACATTATTTAGATTCAACAGCATGCGGACCAAACGAGTTAGCTTCGAATCTATGCGAAACACATGATTTAGATTCAAATCAATGCGAAGTAGGAGGCTTATTTTCGAATCCATGCGAAACAAATGGTTTAGCTTCAAATACTTGTGATATACATGATTTAGCTTCAACAGCATGCGAAACAAACGAGTTAGCTTCAAATCCATGCGAACACATGATTTAGCTTCAAATCAATGCGAAGTAGGAGGCTTATCTTCGAATCCATGCGAAACAAATGGTTTAGCTTCAAATACTTGTGATATACATGATTTAGCTTCAACAGCATGCGAAACAAACGAGTTAGCTTCAAATCCATGCGAAACACATGATTTAGCTTCGAATCAATTCGAATTAGAAGGGTTATCTTGGAATCCATGCGAAACGTATGATATAGCTTCAAATACTTGTGATATACATGATTTAGCTTCAACAGCATGCGAAACAAACGAGTTAGCTTCAAATCCATGCGAAACACATGATTTAGCTTCAAATCAATGCGAATTAGAAGGGTTAGCTTCGAATCCATGCGAAACAAATGGTTTAGCTTCAAATACTTGTGATATACATGATTTAGCTTCAAAGGCATGCTAAACAACCAAGTTAGCTTCAAATCCGTGCGAAACACATGATTTAGCATCTAATCAATGAGAAGTAGAGGGCTGATCTTCGAATCCAAGCGAAGCAAATGGTTTAGCTTCAAATACTTGTGATATACATGATTCAGCTTCAACTGCATTCGAAACAAACGAGTTAGCTTCAAATCCGTGCGAAACACATGATTTAGCATCTAATCAATGCGAAGTAGAAGGTTGATCTTCGAATCCATGCGAAACACATGATTTAGCATCTAATCAATGCGAAGTAGAAGGATGATCTTCGAATCCAGTCGAAGCAAACGGTTTAGCTTCAAATACTTGTGATACACTTGATTTAGCTTCATCAGCAAGCGAAACAAACGGGTTAGCTTAAAATCCAAGCGGAACACATAATTTAGCTTCAAATCAATGCGAAGTAGGAGGCTTATCTTCGAATCCATGCGAAGCAAATGGTTTAGCTACAAATACTTGTGATATACATGATTCAGCTTCAACTGCATTCGAAACAAACGAGTTAGCTTCAAATCCGTGCGAAACACATGATTTAGCATCTAATCAATGCGAAGTAGAAGGCTGATCTTCGAATCCATGCGAAACACATGATTTAGCATCTAATCAATGCGAAGTAGAAGGCTGATCTTCGAATCCAGGCGAAGCAAATGGTTTAGCTTCAAATACTTGTGATACACTTGATTTAGCTTCATCAGCAAGCGAAACAAACGGGTTAGCTTAAAATCCAAGCGGAACATATAATTTAGCTTCAAATCAATCCGAAGTTGGAGGCTTATCTTCGAATCCATGCGAAGCAAATGGTTTAGATTCAAATACTTGTGATACACTTGATTTAGCTTCAACAGCATGCGAAACAAACGAGTTAGCTTCAAATCCATGCGAAACACATGATTTAGCTTCAAATCAATGCGAAGTAGGAGGCTTATCTTCGAATCCATGCGAAGCAAATGGTTTAGCTTCAAATACTTGTGATACATATGATTTAGCTTCAAAGGCATGCGAAACAAACGAGTTAGCATCAAATCCATGCGAAACACATGATTTAGCATCTAATCAATGCGAAGTAGAAGGCTTATCTTCGAATCCAAGCGAAACAAATGGTTTAGCTTCAAATACTTGTGATATACATTATTTAGATTCAACAGCATGCGAAACAAACGAGTTAGCTTCAAATCCGTGCGAAACACATGATTTAGCATCTAATCAATGCGAAGTAGAAGGCTTATCTTCGAATCCAAGCGAAACAAATGGTTTAGCTTCAAATACTTGTGATATACATGATTTAGATTCAACAGCATGCGAAACAAACGAGTTAGCTTCAAATCCGTGCGAAACACATGATTTAGCATCTAATCAATGCGAAGTAGAGGGCTGATCTTCGAATCCAAGCGAAGCAAATGGTTTAGCTTCAAATACTTGTGATATACATGATTTAGATTCAACAGCATGCGAAACAAACGAGTTAGTTTCAAATCCATGCGAAACACATGATTTAGCTTCAAATCAATGCGAAGTAGAAGGCTTATATTCGAATCCATGCGAAACAAATGGTTTAGCTTCAAATATTTGTGATATACATGATTTAGCTTCAAATGCAGGCGAAACAAACGAGTTAGCTTCAAATCCATGTGAAACACATGATTTAGCATCTAATCAATGCGAAGTAGAAGGCTGATCTTCGAATCCAGGCGAAGCAAATGGTTTAGCTTCAAATACTTGTGATACACTTGATTTAGCTTCATCAGCAAGCTAAACAAACGGGTTAGCTTAAAATCCAAGCGGAACACATTATTTAGCTTCAAATCAATGCGAAGTAGGAGGCTTATCTTCGAATCCATGCGAAGCAAATGGTTTAGCTACAAATACTTGTGATATACATGATTCAGCTTCAACTGCATTCGAAACAAACGAGTTAGCTTCAAATCCGTGCGAAACACATGATTTAGCATCTAATCAATGCGAAGTAGAAGGCTGATCTTCGAATCCATGCGAAACACATGATTTAGCATCTAATCAATGCGAAGTAGAAGGCTGATCTTCGAATCCAGGCGAAGCAAATGGTTTAGCTTCAAATACTTGTGATACACTTGATTTAGCTTCATCAACAAGCGAAACAAACGGGTTAGCTTAAAATCCAAGCGGAACACATAATTTAGCTTCAAATCAATCCGAAGTTGGAGGCTTATCTTCGAATCCATGCGAAGCAAATGGTTTAGATTCAAATACTTGTGATACACTTGATTTAGCTTCAACAGCATGCGAAACAAACGAGTTAGCTTCAAATCCATGCGAAACACATGATTTAGCTTCAAATCAATGCGAAGTAGGAGGCTTATCTTCGAATCCATGCGAAGCAAATGGTTTAGCTTCAAATACTTGTGATATATATGATTTAGCTTCAAAGGCATGCGAAACAAACGAGTTAGCATCAAATCCATGCGAAACACATGACTTAGCATCTAATCAATGCGAAGTAGAAGGCTTATCTTCGAATCCAAGCGAAACAAATGGTTTAGCTTCAAATACTTGTGATATACATTATTTAGATTCAACAGCATGCGAAACAAACGAGTTAGCTTCAAATCCGTGCGAAACACATGATTTAGCATCTAATCAATGCGAAGTAGGAGGCTTATCTTCGAATCCAAGCGAAACAAATGGTTTAGCTTCAAATACTTGTGATATACATGATTTAGATTCAACAGCATGCGAAACAAACGAGTTAGCTTCAAATCCGTGCGAAACACATGATTTAGCATCTAATCAATGCGAAGTAGTGGGCTGATCTTCGAATCCAAGCGAAGCAAATGGTTTAGCTTCAAATACTTGTGATATACATGATTTAGATTCAACAGCATGCGAAACAAACGAGTTAGTTTCAAATCCATGCGAAACACATGATTTAGCTTCAAATCAATGCGAAGTAGAAGGCTTATATTCGAATCCATGCGAAACAAATGGTTTAGCTTCAAATATTTGTGATATACATGATTTAGCTTCAAATGCAGGCGAAACAAACGAGTTAGCTTCAAATCCATGCGAAACACATGATTTAGCATCTAATCAATGCGAAGTAGAAGGCTTATCTTTGAATCCAAGCGAAACAAATGGTTTAGCTTCAAATACTTGTGATATACATGATTTAGATTCAACAGCATGCGAAACAAACGAGTTATCTTCAAATCCATGCGAACACATGATTTAGCTTCAAATCAATGCTAAGTAGGAGGCTTATCTTCGAATCCATGCGAAACAAATGGTTTAGCTTCAAATACTTGTGATATACATGATTCAGCTTCAACTGCATTCGAAACAAACGAGTTAGCTTCAAATCCATGCGAAACATACGAGTTAGCTTCAAATCCATGCGAAACACATGATTTAGCATCTAATCAATGCGAAGTAGAAGGCTTATCTTTGGATCCAAGCGAAACAAATGGTTTAGCTTCAAATACTTGTGATATACATGATTTAGATTCAACAGCATGCGAAACAAACGAGTTATCTTCAAATCCATGCGAACACATGATTTAGCTTCAAATCAATGCGAAGTAGGAGGCTTATCTACGAATCCATGCGAAACAAATGGTTTAGCTTCAAATACTTGTGATATACATGATTCAGCTTTAACTGCATTCGAAACAAACGAGTTAGCTTCAAATCCATGCGAAACATACGAGTTAGCTTCAAATCCATGCGAAACACATGATTTAGCATCTAATCAATGCGAAGTAGAAGGCTTATCTTCGAATCCAAGCGAAACAAATGGTTTAGCTTCAAATACTTGTGACATACATTATTTAGATTCAACAGCATGCGGAACAAACGAGTTAGCTTCGAATCTATGCGAAACACATGTTTTAGCTTCAAATCAATGCGAAGTAGAAGGCTTATTTTCGAATCCATGCGAAACAAATGGTTTAGCTTCAAATACTTGTGATATACATGATTTAGCTTCAACAGCATGCGAAACAAATGAGTTAGCTTCAAATCCATGCGAAATACATGATTTAGCTTCAAATCAATGCGAAGTAGGAGACTTATCTTCGAATCCATGCGAAACAAATGGTTTAGCTTCAAATACTTGTGATATACATGATTTAGCTTCAAAGACATGCGAAACAAACGAGTTAGATTCAAATGAATGCGAAACACATGATTTAGAATCAAATCAATGCGAAGTAGATGGCTGATCTTCGAATCCATGCGAAACAAATGGTTTAGCTTCAAATACTTGTGACATACTTGATTTAGCTTCAACAGCATGCGAAACAAACGAGCTAGCTTCAAATCCGTGCGAAACACATGATTTAGCATCTAATCAATGCGAAGTAGAAGGCTTATCTTCGAATCCAAGCGAAACAAATGGTTTAGCTTCAAATACTTGTGATATACATGATTTAGATTCAACAGCATGCGAAACAAACGAGTTAGCTTCAAATCCATGCGAAACACATGATTTAGCTTCAAATCAATGCGAAGTAGAAGGCTTATATTCGAATCCCTACGAAACAAATGGTTTAGATTCAACTATTTGTGATATACATGATTTAGCTTCAAATGCAGGCGAAACAAACGAGTTAGCTTCAAATCCATGCGAAACACATGATTTAGCATCTAATCAATGCGAAGTAGAAGGCTTATCTTTGAATCCAAGCGAAACAAATGGTTTAGCTTCAAATACTTGTGATATATATGATTTTGATTCAACAGCATGCGAAACAAACGAGTTATCTTCAAATCCCAGCGGAACACATAATTTTGCTTCAAATCAATCCGAAGTTGGAGGCTTATCTTCGAATCCATGCGAAGCAAATGGTTTAGCTTCAAATACTTGTGATACACTTGATTTAGCTTCAACAGCATGCGAAACAAACGAGTTAGCTTCAAATACATGCGAAACACATGATTTAGCATCTAATCAATGCGAAGTAGGAGGCTTATCTTCGAATCCAAGCGAAACAAATGGTTTAGCTTCAAATACTTGTGATATACATGATTTAGATTCAACAGCATGCGAAACAAACGAGTTAGCTTCAAATCCTTGCGAAACACATGATTTAGCATCTAATCAATGCGAAGTAGAGGGCTGATCTTCGAATCCAAGCGAAGCAAATGGTTTAGCTTCAAATACTTGTGATATACATGATTTAGATTCAACAGCATGCGAAACAAACGAGTTAGTTTCAAATCCATGCGAAACACATGATTTAGCTTCAAATCAATGCGAAGTAGGAGGCTTATCTTCGAATCCATGCGAAACAAATGGTTTAGCTTCAAATATTTGTGATATACATGATTCAGCTTCAACTGCATTCGAAACAAACGAGTTAGCTTCAAATCCATGCGAAACATACGAGTTAGCTTCAAATCCATGCGAAACACATGATTTAGCATCTAATCAATGCGAAGTAGAAGGCTTATCTTCGAATCCAAGCGAAACAAATGGTTTAGCTTCAAATACTTGTGACATACATTATTTAGATTCAACAGCATGCGGAACAAACGAGTTAGCTTCGAATCTATGCGAAACACATGATTTAGCATCTAATCAATGCGAAGTAGAAGGCTTATCTTCGAATCCAAGCGAAACAAATGGTTTAGCTTCAAATACTTGTGACATACATTATTTAGATTCAACAGCATGCGGAACAAACGAGTTAGCTTCGAATCTATGCGAAACACATGATTTAGCTTCAAATCAATGCGAAGTAGGAGGCTTATTTTCGAATCCATGCGACACAAATGGTTTAGCTTCAAATACTTGTGATATACATGATTTAGCTTCAACAGCATGCAAAACAAATGAGTTAGCTTCAAATCCATGCGACATACATGATTTAGCTTCAAATCAATGCGAATTAGAAGGGTTATCTTGGAATCCATGCGAAACGAATGATATAGCTTCAAATACTTGTGGTATACTTGATTTAGCTTCAACAGCATGCGAAACAAACGAGTTAGCTTCAAATCCATGCGAAACACATGATTTAGCTTCAAATCAATGCGAATTAGAAGGGTTATATTCGAATCCATGCGAAACAAATGGTTTAGCTTCAAATACTTGTGATATACATGATTTAGCTTCAAAGGCATGCGAAACAAACGAGTTAGCTTCAAATCCGTGCGAAACACATGATTTAGCATCTAATCAATGCGAAGTAGATGGCTGATCTTCGAATCCAAGCGAAGCAAATGGTTTAGCTTCAAATACTTGTGATATACATGATTCAGCTTCAACTGCATTCGAAACAAACAAGTTACCTTCAAATCCATGCGAAACACATGATTTAGATTAAAGTCAATGCGAAGTAGAAGTAGAATCTACGAATCCATGCGAAACAAATGGTTTAGCTTCAAATACTTGTGATATACATGATTTAGCTTCAACTGCATGCGAAACAAACGAGTTAGATTCAAATGAATGCGAAACACATGATTTAGAATCAAATCAATGCGAAGTAGAAGGCTGATCTTCGAATCCATGCGAAACAAATGGTTTAGCTTCAAATATTTGTGATATACATGATTTAGCTTCAAATGCAGGCGAAACAAACAAGTTAGCTTCAAATCCATGCGAAACACATGATTTAGCATCTAATCAATGCGAAGTAGAAGGCTTATCTTTGAATCCAAGCGAAACAAATGGTTTAGCTACATATACTTGTGATATACATGATTTAGATTCAACAGCATGCGAAACAAACGAGTTATCTTCAAATCCATGCGAACACATGATTTAGCTTCAAATCAATGCGAAGTAGGAGGCTTATCTTCGAATCCATGCGAAACAAATGCTTTAGCTTCCAATACTTGTGATATACATGATTTAGCTTCAACAGCATGCGAAACAAACGAGTTAGCTTCAAATCCATGCGAAACACATGATTTAGCTTCGAATCAATTCGAATTAGAAGGGTTATCTTGGAATCCATGCGAAACGTATGATATAGCTTCAAATACTTGTGACATACATTATTTAGATTCAACAGCATGCGGAACAAACGAGTTAGCTTCGAATCTATGCGAAACACATGATTTAGCATCTAATCAATGCGAAGTAGAAGGCTTATCTTCGAATCCAAGCGAAACAAATGGTTTAGCTTCAAATACTTGTGACATACATTATTTAGATTCAACAGCATGCGGAACAAACGAGTTAGCTTCGAATCTATGCGAAACACATGATATAGCTTCAAATCAATGCGAAGTAGGAGGCTTATTTTCGAATCCATGCGAAACAAATGGTTTAGCTTCAAATACTTGTGATATACATGATTTAGCTTCAACAGCATGCAAAACAAATGAGTTAGCTTCAAATCCATGCGACATACATGATTTAGCTTCAAATCAATGCGAATTAGAAGGGTTATCTTGGAATCCATGCGAAACGAATGATATAGCTTCAAATACTTGTGGTATACTTGATTTAGCTTCAACAGCATGCGAAACAAACGAGTTAGCTTCAAATCCATGCGAAACACATGATTTAGCTTCAAATCAATGCGAATTAGAAGGGTTATATTCGAATCCATGCGAAACAAATGGTTTAGCTTCAAATACTTGTGATATACATGATTTAGCTTCAAAGGCATGCGAAACAAACGAGTTAGCTTCAAATCCGTGCGAAACACATGATTTAGCATCTAATCAATGCGAAGTAGATGGCTGATCTTCGAATCCAAGCGAAGCAAATGGTTTAGCTTCAAATACTTGTGATATACATGATTCAGCTTCAACTGCATTCGAAACAAACAAGTTACCTTCAAATCCATGCGAAACACATGATTTAGATTAAAGTCAATGAGAAGTAGAAGTAGAATCTACGAATCCATGCGAAACAAATGGTTTAGCTTCAAATACTTGTGATATACATGATTTAGCTTCAACTGCATGCGAAACAAACGAGTTAGATTCAAATGAATGCGAAACACATGATTTAGAATCAAATCAATGCGAAGTAGAAGGCTGATCTTCGAATCCATGCGAAACAAATGGTTTAGCTTCAAATATTTGTGATATACATGATTTAGCTTCAAATGCAGGCGAAACAAACAAGTTAGCTTCAAATCCATGCGAAACACATGATTTAGCATCTAATCAATGCGAAGTAGAAGGCTTATCTTTGAATCCAAGCGAAACAAATGGTTTAGCTACATATACTTGTGATATACATGATTTAGATTCAACAGCATGCGGAACAAACGAGTTAGCTTCGAATCTATGCGAAACACATGATTTAGCTTCAAATCAATGCGAAGTAGGAGGCTTATTTTCGAATCCATGCGAAACAAATGGTTTAGCTTCAAATACTTGTGATATACATGATTTAGCTTCAACAGCATGCAAAACAAATGAGTTAGTTTCAAATCCATGCGACATACATGATTTAGCTTCAAATCAATGCGAATTAGAAGGGTTATCTTGGAATCCATGCGAAACGAATGATATAGCTTCAAATACTTGTGGTATACTTGATTTAGCTTCAACAGCATGCGAAACAAACGAGTTAGCTTCAAATCCATGCGAAACACATGATTTAGCTTCAAATCAATGCGAATTAGAAGGGTTATATTCGAATCCATGCGAAACAAATGGTTTAGCTTCAAATACTTGTGATATACATGATTTAGCTTCAAAGGCATGCGAAACAAACGAGTTAGCTTCAAATCCGTGCGAAACACATGATTTAGCATCTAATCAATGCGAAGTAGATGGCTGATCTTCGAATCCAAGCGAAGCAAATGGTTTAGCTTCAAATACTTGTGATATACATGATTCAGCTTCAACTGCATTCGAAACAAACAAGTTACCTTCAAATCCATGCGAAACACATGATTTAGATTAAAGTCAATGAGAAGTAGAAGTAGAATCTACGAATCCATGCGAAACAAATGGTTTAGCTTCAAATACTTGTGATATACATGATTTAGCTTCAACTGCATGCGAAACAAACGAGTTAGATTCAAATGAATGCGAAACACATGATTTAGAATCAAATCAATGCGAAGTAGAAGGCTGATCTTCGAATCCATGCGAAACAAATGGTTTAGCTTCAAATATTTGTGATATACATGATTTAGCTTCAAATGCAGGCGAAACAAACAAGTTAGCTTCAAATCCATGCGAAACACATGATTTAGCATCTAATCAATGCGAAGTAGAAGGCTTATCTTTGAATCCAAGCGAAACAAATGGTTTAGCTACATATACTTGTGATATACATGATTTAGATTCAACAGCATGCGAAACAAACGAGTTATCTTCAAATCCATGCGAACACATGATTTAGCTTCAAATCAATGCGAAGTAGGAGGCTTATCTTCGAATCCATGCGAAACAAATGGTTTAGCTTCCAATACTTGTGATATACATGATTCAGCTTCAACTGCATTCGAAACAAACGAGTTAGCTTCAAATCCATTCGAAACACATGATTTAGATTAAAGTCAATGCGAAGTAGAAATATAATCTACGAATCCATGCGAAACAAATGGTTTAGCTTCAAATACTTGTGATATACATGATTTAGCTTCAACTGCATGCGAAACAAACGAGTTAGCTTCAAATGAATGCGAAACACATGATTTAGAATCAAATCAATGCGAAGTAGGAGTCTTATCTTCGAATCCATGCGATACAAATGGTTTAGCTTCAAATACTTGTGATATACATGATTTAGTTTCAACAGCATGCGAAACAAACGGGTTAGCTTAAAATCCAAGCGGAACACATAATTTAGCTTCAAGTCAATCCGAAGTTGGAGGCTTATCTTCGAATCTATGCGAAGCAAATGGTTTAGCTTCAAATACTTGTGATAAACTTGATTTAGCTTCAACAGCATGCGAAACATACGAGTTAGCTTCAAATCCATGCGAAACACATGATTTAGCATCTAATCAATGCGAAGTAGAAGGCTTATCTTCGAATCCAAGCGAAACAAATGGTTTAGCTTCAAATACTTGTGACATACATTATTTAGATTCAACAGCATGCGGAACAAACGAGTTAGCTTCGAATCTTTGCGAAACACATGATTTAGCTTCAAATCAATGCGAAGTAGGAGGCTTATTTTCGAATCCATGCGAAACACATGATTTAGCATCTAATCAATGCGAAGTAGAAGGCTGATCTTCGAATCCAGGCGAAGCAAATGGATTAGCTTCAAATACTTGTGATACACTTGATTTAGCTTCATCAGCAAGCGAAACAAACGGGTTAGCTTCAAATC
The DNA here is from genome assembly GCF_051020955.1 of Megalopta genalis. Classification (NCBI taxonomy): domain Eukaryota; kingdom Metazoa; phylum Arthropoda; class Insecta; order Hymenoptera; family Halictidae; genus Megalopta; species Megalopta genalis. Next base: position 319,339 of record NW_027476112.1, on the reverse strand, counting down.
CATGCGAAACACATGATTTAGCTTCAAATCAATGCGAAGTAGGAGGCTTATCTTCGAATCCATGCGAAGCAAATGGCTTAGCTTCAAATACTTGTGATATACATGATTTAGCTTCAAAGGCATGCGAAACAAACGAGTTAGCATCAAATCCATGCGAAACACATGATTTAGCATCTAATCAATGCGAAGTAGAAGGCTTATCTTCGAATCCAAGCGAAACAAATGGTTTAGCTTCAAATACTTGTGATATACATTATTTAGATTCAACAGCATGCGAAACAAACGAGTTAGCTTCAAATCCGTGCGAAACACATGATTTAGCATCTAATCAATGCGAAGTAGAAGGCTTATCTTCGAATCCAAGCGAAACAAATGGTTTAGCTTCAAATACTTGTGATATACATGATTTAGATTCAACAGCATGCGAAACAAACGAGTTAGCTTCAAATCCGTGCGAAACACATGATTTAGCATCTAATCAATGCGAAGTAGAGGGCTGATCTTCGAATCCAAGCGAAGCAAATGGTTTAGCTTCAAATACTTGTGATATACATGATTTAGATTCAACAGCATGCGAAACAAACGAGTTAGTTTCAAATCCATGCGAAACACATGATTTAGCTTCAAATCAATGCGAAGTAGAAGGCTTATCTTTGAATCCAAGCGAAACAAATGGTTTAGCTTCAAATACTTGTGATATACATGATTTAGATTCAACAGCATGCGAAACAAACGAGTTATCTTCAAATCCATGCGAACACATGATTTAGCTTCAAATCAATGCGAAGTAGGAGGCTTATCTTCGAATCCATGCGAAACAAATGGTTTAGCTTCAAATACTTGTGATATACATGATTCAGCTTCAACTGCATACGAAACAAACGAGTTAGCTTCAAATCCATGCGAAACATACGAGTTAGCTTCAAATCCATGCGAAACACATGATTTAGCTTCAAATCAATGCGAATTAGAAGGGTTAGCTTCGAATCCATGCGAAACAAATGGTTTAGCTTCAAATACTTGTGATATACATGATTTAGCTTCAAAGGCATGCTAAACAACCAAGTTAGCTTCAAATCCGTGCGAAACACATGATTTAGCATCTAATCAATGAGAAGTAGAGGGCTGCTCTTCGAATCCAAGCGAAGCAAATGGTTTAGCTTCAAATACTTGTGATATACATGATTCAGCTTCAACTGCATTCGAAACAAACGAGTTAGCTTCAAATCCGTGCGAAACACATGATTTAGCATCTAATCAATGCGAAGTAGAAGGTTGATCTTCGAATCCATGCGAAACACATGATTTAGCATCTAATCAATGCGAAGTAGAAGGCTGATCTTCGAATCCAGGCGAAGCAAATGGTTTAGCTTCAAATACTTGTGATACACTTGATTTAGCTTCATCAGCAAGCGAAACAAACGGGTTAGCTTAAAATCCAAGCGGAACACATAATTTAGCTTCAAATCAATGCGAAGTAGGAGGCTTATCTTCGAATCCATGCGAAGCAAATGGTTTAGCTTCAAATACTTGTGATACACTTGATTTAGCTTCATCAGCAAGCGAAACAAACGGGTTAGCTTAAAATCCAAGCGGAACACATAATTTAGCTTCAAATCAATCCGAAGTTGGAGGCTTATCTTCGAATCCATGCGAAGCAAATGGTTTAGATTCAAATACTTGTGATACACTTGATTTAGCTTCAACAGCATGCGAAACAAACGAGTTAGCTTCAAATCCATGCGAAACACATGATTTAGCTTCAAATCAATGCGAAGTAGGAGGCTTATCTTCGAATCCATGCGAAGCAAATGGTTTAGCTTCAAATACTTGTGATATACATGATTCAGCTTCAACTGCATTCGAAACAAACGAGTTAGCTTCAAATCCATTCGAAACACATGATTTAGATTAAAGTTAATGCGAAGTAGAAGTATAATCTACGAAACCATGCGAAACAAATGGTTTAGCTTCAAATACTTGTGATATACATGATTTAGTTTCAACAGCATGCGAAACAAACGGGTTAGCTTAAAATCCAAGCGGAACACATAATTTAGCTTCAAATCAATCCGAAGTTGGAGGCTTATCTTCGAATCCATGCGAAGCAAATGGTTTAGATCAAATACTTGTGATAAACTTGATTTAGCTTCAACAGCATGCGAAACATACGAGTTAGCTTCAAATCCATGCGAAACACATGATTTAGCATCTAATCAATGCGAAGTAGAAGGCTTATCTTCGAATCCAAGCGAAACAAATGGTTTAGCTTCAAATACTTGTGACATACATTATTTAGATTCAACAGCATGCGAAACAAACGAGTTAGCTTCGAATCTATGCGAAACACATGATTTAGCTTCAAATCAATGCGAAGTAGGAGGCTTATCTTCGAATCCATGCGAAACAAATGGTTTAGCTTCAAATACTTGTGATATACATGATTTAGCTTCAACAGCATGCGAAACAAATGAGTTAGCTTCAAATCCATGCGAAACACATGATTTAGCATCTAATCAATGCGAAGTAGAGGGCTGATCTTCGAATCCAAGCGAAGCAAATGGTTTAGCTTCAAATACTTGTGATATACATGATTTAGCTTCAACTGCATGCGAAACAAACGAGTTAGATTCAAATGAATGCGAAACACATGATTTAGAATCAAATCAATGCGAAGTAGAAGGCTGATCTTCGAATCCATGCGAAACAAATGGTTTAGCTTCAAATATTTGTGATATACATGATTTAGCTTCAAATGCAGGCGAAACAAACGAGTTAGCTTCAAATCCATGCGAAACACATGATTTAGCATCTAATCAATGCGAAGTAGAAGGCTTATCTTTGAATCCAAGCGAAATAAATGGTTTAGCTTCAAATACTTGTGATATACATGATTCAGATTCAACAGCATGCGAAACAAACGAGTTATCTTCAAATCCAAGCGAACACATGATTTAGCTTCAAATCAATGCGAAGTAGTAGGCTTATCTTCGAATCCATATGAAACAAATGGTTTAGCTTCAAATACTTGTGATATACATGATTTAGCTTCAACAGCATGCGAAACAAACGAGTTAGCTTCAAATCCATGCGAAACACATGATTTAGCATCTAATCAATGCGAAGTAGAAGGCTTATCTTTGAATCCAAGCGAAACAAATGGTTTAGCTTCAAATACTTGTGATATACATGATTTAGATTCAACAGCATGCGAAACAAACGAGTTATCTTCAAATACATGCGAACACATGATTTAGCTTCAAATCAATGCGAAGTAGGAGGCTTATCTTCGAATCCATGCGAAACAAATGGTTTAGCTTCAAATACTTGTGATATACATGATTCAGCTTCAACTGCATTCGAAACAAACGAGTTAGCTTCAAATCCATGCGAAACATACGAGTTAGCTTCAAATCCATGCGAAACACATGATTTAGCATCTAATCAATGCGAAGTAGGAGGCTTATCTTCGAATCCAAGCGAAACAAATGGTTTAGCTTCAAATACTTGTGACATACATTATTTAGATTCAACAGCATGCGGAACAAACGAGTTAGCTTCGAATCTATGCGAAACACATGATTTAGCTTCAAATCAATGCGAAGTAGGAGGCTTATTTTCGAATCCATGCGAAACAAATGGTTTAGCTTCAAATACTTGTGATATACATGATTTAGCTTCAACAGCATGCGAAACAAATGAGTTAGCTTCAAATCCATGCGAAATACATGATTTAGCTTCAAATCAATGCGAATTAGAAGGGTTATCTTGGAATCCATGCGAAACGTATGATATAGCTTCAAATACTTGTGATATACTTGATTTAGCTTCAACAGCATGCGAAACAAACGAGTTAGCTTCAAATCCATGCGAAACACATGATTTAGCTTCAAATCAATGCGAATTAGAAGGGTTATATTCGAATCCATGCGAAACAAATGGTTTAGCTTGAAATACTTGTGATATACATGATTCAGCTTCAACTGCATTCGAAACAAACGAGTTAGCATCAAATCCATTCGAAACACATGATTTAGATTAAAGTCAATGCGAAGTAGAAATATAATCTACGAATCCATGCGAAACAAATGGTTTAGCTTCAAATACTTGTGATATACATGATTTAGCTTCAACTGCATGCGAAACAAACGAGTTAGCTTCAAATGAATGCGAAACACATGATTTAGAATCAAATCAATGCGAAGTAGGAGTCTTATCTTCGAATCCATGCGATACAAATGGTTTAGCTTCAAATACTTGTGATATACATGATTTAGTTTCAACAGCATGCGAAACAAACGGGTTAGCTTAAAATCCAAGCGGAACACATAATTTAGCTTCAAGTCAATCCGAAGTTGGAGGCTTATCTTCGAATCTATGCGAAGCAAATGGTTTAGCTTCAAATACTTGTGATAAACTTGATTTAGCTTCAACAGCATGCGAAACATACGAGTTAGCTTCAAATCCATGCGAAACACATGATTTAGCATCTAATCAATGCGAAGTAGAAGGCTTATCTTCGAATCCAAGCGAAACAAATGGTTTAGCTTCAAATACTTGTGACATACATTATTTAGATTCAACAGCATGCGGAACAAACGAGTTAGCTTCGAATCTTTGCGAAACACATGATTTAGCTTCAAATCAATGCGAAGTAGGAGGCTTATTTTCGAATCCATGCGAAACAAATGGTTTAGCTTCAAATCAATGCGAATTAGAAGGGTTATATTCGAATCCATGCGAAACAAATGGTTTAGCTTCAAATACTTGTGATATACATGATTTAACTTCAAAGGCATGCGAAACAAACGAGTTAGCTTCAAATCCGTGCGAAACACATGATTTAGCATCTAATCAATGCGAAGTAGATGGCTGATCTTCGAATCCAAGCGAAGCAAATGGTTTAGCTTCAAATACTTGTGATATACATGATTCAGCTTCAACTGCATTCGAAACAAACGAGTTAGCTTCAAATCCATGCGAAACACATGATTTAGATTAAAGTCAATGCGAAGTAGAAGTATAATCTACGAATCCATGCGAAACAAATGGTTTAGCTTCAAATACTTGTGATATACATGATTTAGCTTCAACTGCATGCGAAACAAACGAGTTAGATTCAAATCCATGCGAAACACATGATTTAGCATCTAATCAATGCGAAGTAGGAGGCTTATCTTCGAATCCATGCGAAGCAAATGGTTTAGCTACAAATACTTGTGATATACATGATTCAGCTTCAACTGCATTCGAAACAAACGAGTTAGCTTCAAATCCGTGCGAAACACATGATTTAGCATCTAATCAATGCGAAGTAGAAGGCTGATCTTCGAATCCATGCGAAACACATGATTTAGCATCTAATCAATGCGAAGTAGAAGGCTGATCTTCGAATCCAGGCGAAGCAAATGGTTTAGCTTCAAATACTTGTGATACACTTGATTTAGCTTCATCAGCAAGCGAAACAAACGGGTTAGCTTCAAATCCATGCGAAACACATGATTTAGCTTCAAATCAATGCGAAGTAGGAGGCTTATCTTCGAATCCATGCGAAGCAAATGGCTTAGCTTCAAATACTTGTGATATACATGATTTAGCTTCAAAGGCATGCGAAACAAACGAGTTAGCATCAAATCCATGCGAAACACATGATTTAGCATCTAATCAATGCGAAGTAGAAGGCTTATCTTCGAATCCAAGCGAAACAAATGGTTTAGCTTCAAATACTTGTGATATACATTATTTAGATTCAACAGCATGCGAAACAAACGAGTTAGCTTCAAATCCGTGCGAAACACATGATTTAGCATCTAATCAATGCGAAGTAGAAGGCTTATCTTCGAATCCAAGCGAAACAAATGGTTTAGCTTCAAATACTTGTGATATACATGATTTAGATTCAACAGCATGCGAAACAAACGAGTTAGCTTCAAATCCGTGCGAAACACATGATTTAGCATCTAATCAATGCGAAGTAGAGGGCTGATCTTCGAATCCAAGCGAAGCAAATGGTTTAGCTTCAAATACTTGTGATATACATGATTTAGATTCAACAGCATGCGAAACAAACGAGTTAGTTTCAAATCCATGCGAAACACATGATTTAGCTTCAAATCAATGCGAAGTAGAAGGCTTATCTTTGAATCCAAGCGAAACAAATGGTTTAGCTTCAAATACTTGTGATATACATGATTTAGATTCAACAGCATGCGAAACAAACGAGTTATCTTCAAATCCATGCGAACACATGATTTAGCTTCAAATCAATGCGAAGTAGGAGGCTTATCTTCGAATCCATGCGAAACAAATGGTTTAGCTTCAAATACTTGTGATATACATGATTCAGCTTCAACTGCATACGAAACAAACGAGTTAGCTTCAAATCCATGCGAAACATACGAGTTAGCTTCAAATCCATGCGAAACACATGATTTAGCATCTAATCAATGCGAAGTAGGAGGCTTATCTTCGAATCCAAGCGAAACAAATGGTTTAGCTTCAAATACTTGTGACATACATTATTTAGATTCAACAGCATGCGGAACAAACGAGTTAGCTTCGAATCTATGCGAAACACATGATTTAGCTTCAAATCAATGCGAAGTAGGAGGCTTATTTTCGAATCCATGCGAAACAAATGGTTTAGCTTCAAATACTTGTGATATACATGATTTAGCTTCAACAGCATGCGAAACAAATGAGTTAGCTTCAAATCCATGCGAAATACATGATTTAGCTTCAAATCAATGCGAATTAGAAGGGTTATCTTGGAATCCATGCGAAACATATGATATAGCTTCAAATACTTGTGATATACATGATTCAGCTTCAACTGCATTCGAAACAAACGAGTTAGCTTCAAATCCATTCGAAACACATGATTTAGATTAAAGTCAATGCGAAGTAGAAATATAATCTACGAATCCATGCGAAACAAATGGTTTAGCTTCAAATACTTGTGATATACATGATTTAGCTTCAACTGCATGCGAAACAAACGAGTTAGCTTCAAATGAATGCGAAACACATGATTTAGAATCAAATCAATGCGAAGTAGGAGTCTTATCTTCGAATCCATGCGATACAAATGGTTTAGCTTCAAATACTTGTGATATACATGATTTAGTTTCAACAGCATGCGAAACAAACGGGTTAGCTTAAAATCCAAGCGGAACACATAATTTAGCTTCAAGTCAATGCGAAGTAGGAGGCTTATCTTCGATTCCATGCGAAACAAATGGTTTAGCTTCAAATACTTGTGATATACATGATTTAGCTTCAACAGCATGCGAAACAAACGAGTTAGCTTCAAATCCATGCGAAACACATGATTTAGCTTCGAATCAATTCGAATTAGAAGGGTTATCTTGGAATCCATGCGAAACGTATGATATAGCTTCAAATACTTGTGATATACATGATTTAGCTTCAACAGCATGCGAAACAAACGAGTTAGCTTCAAATCCATGCGAAACACATGATTTAGCTTCAAATCAATGCGAATTAGAAGGGTTAGCTTCGAATCCATGCGAAACAAATGGTTTAGCTTCAAATACTTGTGATATACATGATTTAGCTTCAAAGGCATGCTAAACAACCAAGTTAGCTTCAAATCCGTGCGAAACACATGATTTAGCATCTAATCAATGAGAAGTAGAGGGCTGCTCTTCGAATCCAAGCGAAGCAAATGGTTTAGCTTCAAATACTTGTGATATACATGATTCAGCTTCAACTGCATTCGAAACAAACGAGTTAGCTTCAAATCCGTGCGAAACACATGATTTAGCATCTAATCAATGCGAAGTAGAAGGTTGATCTTCGAATCCATGCGAAACACATGATTTAGCATCTAATCAATGCGAAGTAGAAGGCTGATCTTCGAATCCAGGCGAAGCAAATGGTTTAGCTTCAAATACTTGTGATACACTTGATTTAGCTTCATCAGCAAGCGAAACAAACGGGTTAGCTTAAAATCCAAGCGGAACACATAATTTAGCTTCAAATCAATGCGAAGTAGGAGGCTTATCTTCGAATCCATGCGAAGCAAATGGTTTAGCTACAAATACTTGTGATATACATGATTCAGCTTCAACTGCATTCGAAACAAACGAGTTAGCTTCAAATCCGTGCGAAACACATGATTTAGCATCTAATCAATGCGAAGTAGAAGGCTGATCTTCGAATCCATGCGAAACACATGATTTAGCATCTAATCAATGCGAAGTAGAAGGCTGATCTTCGAATCCATGCGAAACACATGATTTAGCATCTAATCAATGCGAAGTAGAAGGCTGATCTTCGAATCCAGGCGAAGCAAATGGTTTAGCTTCAAATACTTGTGATACACTTGATTTAGCTTCATCAGCAAGCGAAACAAACGGGTTAGCTTAAAATCCAAGCGGAACACATAATTTAGCTTCAAATCAATCCGAAGTTGGAGGCTTATCTTCGAATCCATGCGAAGCAAATGGTTTAGATTCAAATACTTGTGATACACTTGATTTAGCTTCAACAGCATGCGAAACAAACGAGTTAGCTTCAAATCCATGCGAAACACATGATTTAGCTTCAAATCAATGCGAAGTAGGAGGCTTATCTTCGAATCCATGCGAAGCAAATGGTTTAGCTTCAAATACTTGTGATATACAAGATTTAGCTTCAAAGGCATGCGAAACAAACGAGTCATCTTCAAATCCGTGCGAAACACATGATTTAGCATCTAATCAATGCGAAGTAGAGGACTGATCTTCGAATCCAAGCGAAGCAAATGGTTTAGCTTCAAATACTTGTGATATACATGATTCAGCTTCAACTGCATTCGAAACAAACGAGTTAGCTTCAAATCCATTCGAAACACATGATTTAGATTAAAGTCAATGCGAAGTAGAAGTATAATCTACGAAACCATGCGAAACAAATGGTTTAGCTTCAAATACTTGTGATATACATGATTTAGTTTCAACAGCATGCGAAACAAACGGGTTAGCTTAAAATCCAAGCGGAACACATAATTTAGCTTCAAATCAATCCGAAGTTGGAGGCTTATCTTCGAATCCATGCGAAGCAAATGGTTTAGCTTCAAATACTTGTGATAAACTTGATTTAGCTTCAACAGCATGCGAAACATACGAGTTAGCTTCAAATCCATGCGAAACACATGATTTAGCATCTAATCAATGCGAAGTAGAAGGCTTATCTTCGAATCCAAGCGAAACAAATGGTTTAGCTTCAAATACTTGTGACAAACATTATTTAGATTCAACAGCATGCGAAACAAACGAGTTAGCTTCGAATCTATGCGAAACACATGATTTAGCTTCAAATCAATGCGAAGTAGGAGGCTTATCTTCGAATCCATGCGAAACAAATGGTTTAGCTTCAAATACTTGTGATATACATGATTTAGCTTCAACAGCATGCGAAACAAATGAGTTAGCTTCAAATCCATGCGAAACACATGATTTAGCATCTAATCAATGCGAAGTAGAGGGCTGATCTTCGAATCCAAGCGAAGCAAATGGTTTAGCTTCAAATACTTGTGATATACATGATTTAGCTTCAACTGCATGCGAGACAAACGAGTTAGATTCAAATGAATGCGAAACACATGATTTAGAATCAAATCAATGCGAAGTAGAAGGCTGATCTTCGAATCCATGCGAAACAAATGGTTTAGCTTCAAATATTTGTGATATACATGATTTAGCTTCAAATGCAGGCGAAACAAACGAGTTAGCTTCAAATCCATGCGAAACACATGATTTAGCATCTAATCAATGCGAAGTAGAAGGCTTATCTTTGAATCCAAGCGAAATAAATGGTTTAGCTTCAAATACTTGTGATATACATGATTCAGATTCAACAGCATGCGAAACAAACGAGTTATCTTCAAATCCAAGCGAACACATGATTTAGCTTCAAATCAATGCGAAGTAGTAGGCTTATCTTCGAATCCATATGAAACAAATGGTTTAGCTTCAAATACTTGTGATATACATGATTTAGCTTCAACAGCATGCGAAACAAACGAGTTAGCTTCAAATCCATGCGAAACACATGATTTAGCATCTAATCAATGCGAAGTAGAAGGCTTATCTTTGAATCCAAGCGAAACAAATGGTTCAGCTTCAAATACTTGTGATATACATGATTTAGATTCAACAGCATGCGAAACAAACGAGTTATCTTCAAATACATGCGAACACATGATTTAGCTTCAAATCAATGCGAAGTAGGAGGCTTATCTTCGAATCCATGCGAAACAAATGGTTTAGCTTCAAATACTTGTGATATATATGATTCAGCTTCAACTGCATTCGAAACAAACGAGTTAGCTTCAAATCCATGCGAAACATACGAGTTAGCTTCAAATCCATGCGAAACACATGATTTAGCATCTAATCAATGCGAAGTAGAAGGCTTATCTTCGAATCCAAGCGAAACAAATGGTTTAGCTTCAAATACTTGTGACATACATTATTTAGATTCAACAGCATGCGGAACAAACGAGTTAGCTTCGAATCTATGCGAAACACATGATTTAGCTTCAAATCAATGCGAAGTAGGAGGCTTATTTTCGAATCCATGCGAAACAAATGGTTTAGCTTCAAATACTTGTGATATACATGATTTAGCTTCAACAGCATGCGAAACAAATGAGTTAGCTTCAAATCCATGCGAAATACATGATTTAGCTTCAAATCAATGCGAATTAGAAGGGTTATCTTGGAATCCATGCGAAACGTATGATATAGCTTCAAATACTTGTGATATACTTGATTTAGCTTCAACAGCATGCGAAACAAACGAGTTAGCTTCAAATCCATGCGAAACACATGATTTAGCTTCAAATCAATGCGAATTAGAAGGGTTATATTCGAATCCATGCGAAACAAATGGTTTAGCTTGAAATACTTGTGATATACATGATTCAGCTTCAACTGCATTCGAAACAAACGAGTTAGCATCAAATCCATTCGAAACACATGATTTAGATTAAAGTCAATGCGAAGTAGAAGTATAATCTACGAATCCATGCGAAACAAATGGTTTAGCTTCAAATACTTGTGATATACATGATTCAGCTTCAACTGCATTCGAAACAAACGAGTTAGCTTCAAATCCATTCGAAACACATGATTTAGATTAAAGTCAATGCGAAGTAGAAGTATAATCTACGAAACCATGCGAAACAAATCGTTTAGCTTCAAATACTTGTGATATACATGATTTAGCTTCAACTGCATGCGAAACAAACGAGTTAGCTTCAAATCCATGCGAAACACATGATTTAGCTTCAAATCAATGCGAAGTAGGAGGCTTATCTTCGAATCCATGCGAAGCAAATGGTTTAGCTTCAAATACTTGTGATATACAAGATTTAGCTTCAAAGGCATGCGAAACAAACGAGTCATCTTCGAATCCGTGCCAAACACATGATTTAGCATCTAATCAATGCGAAGTAGAGGACTGATCTTCGAATCCAAGCGAAGCAAATGGTTTAGCTTCAAATACTTGTGATATACATGATTCAGCTTCAACTGCATGCGAAACAAACGAGTTAGCTTCAAATCCATTCGAAACACATGATTTAGATTAAAGTCAATGCGAAGTAGAAGTATAATCTACGAAACCATGCGAAACAAATGGTTTAGCTTCAAATACTTGTGATATACATGATTTAGTTTCAACAGCATGCGAAACAAACGGGTTAGCTTAAAATCCAAGCGGAACACATAATTTAGCTTCAAATCAATCCGAAGTTGGAGGCTTATCTTCGAATCCATGCGAAGCAAATGGTTTAGATCAAATACTTGTGATAAACTTGATTTTGCTTCAACAGCATGCGAAACATACGAGTTAGCTTCAAATCCATGCGAAACACATGATTTAGCATCTAATCAATGCGAAGTAGGAGGCTTATCTTCGAATCCATGCGAAACAAATGGTTTAGCTTCAAATACTTGTGATATACATGATTCAGCTTCAACTGCATTCGAAACAAACGAGTTAGCATCAAATCCATTCGAAACACATGATTTAGATTAAAGTCAATGCGAAGTAGAAGTATAATCTACGAATCCATGCGAAACAAATGGTTTAGCTTCAAATACTTGTGATATACATGATTCAGCTTCAACTGCATTCGAAACAAACGAGTTAGCTTCAAATCCATTCGAAACACATGATTTAGATTAAAGTCAATGCGAAGTAGAAGTATAATCTACGAAACCATGCGAAACAAATGGTTTAGCTTCAAATACTTGTGATATACATGATTTAGCTTCAACTGCATGCGAAACAAACGAGTTAGCTTCAAATCCATGCGAAACACATGATTTAGCTTCAAATCAATGCGAAGTAGGAGGCTTATCTTCGAATCCATGCGAAGCAAATGGTTTAGCTTCAAATACTTGTGATATACAAGATTTAGCTTCAAAGGCATGCGAAACAAACGAGTCATCTTCGAATCCGTGCGAAACACATGATTTAGCATCTAATCAATGCGAAGTAGAGGACTGATCTTCGAATCCAAGCGAAGCAAATGGTTTAGCTTCAAATACTTGTGATATACATGATTCAGCTTCAACTGCATGCGAAACAAACGGGTTAGCTTAAAATCCAAGCGGAACACATAATTTAGCTTCAAATCAATCCGAAGTTGGAGGCTTATCTTTGAATCCAAGCGAAACAAATGGTTTAGCTTCAAATACTTGTGATATACATGATTTAGATTCAACAGCATGCGAAACAAACGAGTTAGCTTCAAATGAATGCGAAACACATGATTTAGAATCAAATCAATGCGAAGTAGGAGTCTTATCTTCGAATCCATGCGATACAAATGGTTTAGCTTCAAATACTTGTGATATACATGATTTAGTTTCAACAGCATGCGAAACAAACGGGTTAGCTTAAAATCCAAGCGGAACACATAATTTAGCTTCAAATCAATGCGAAGTAGGAGGCTTATCTTCGAATCCATATGAAACAAATGGTTTAGCTTCAAATACTTGTGATATACATGATTTAGCTTCAACAGCATGCGAAACAAACGAGTTAGCTTCAAATCCATGCGAAACACATGATTTAGCATGTAATCAATGCGAAGTAGAAGGCTTATCTTTGAATCCAAGCGAAACAAATGGTTTAGCTTCAAATACTTGTGATATACATGATTTAGATTCAACAGCATGCGAAACAAACGAGTTATCTTCAAATACATGCGAACACATGATTTAGCTTCAAATCAATGCGAAGTAGGAGGCTTATCTTCGAATCCATGCGAAACAAATGGTTTAGCTTCAAATACTTGTGATATACATGATTCAGCTTCAACTGCATTCGAAACAAACGAGTTAGCTTCAAATCCATGCGAAACATACGAGTTAGCTTCAAATCCATGCGAAACACATGATTTAGCATCTAATCAATGCGAAGTAGAAGGCTTATCTTCGAATCCAAGCGAAACAAATGGTTTAGCTTCAAATACTTGTGACATACATTATTTAGATTCAACAGCATGCGGAACAAACGAGTTAGCTTCGAATCTATGCGAAACACATGATTTAGCTTCAAATCAATGCGAAGTAGGAGGCTTATTTTCGAATCCATGCGAAACAAATGGTTTAGCTTCAAATACTTGTGATATACATGATTTAGCTTCAACAGCATGCGAAACAAATGAGTTAGCTTCAAATCCATGCGAAATACATGATTTAGCTTCAAATCAATGCGAATTAGAAGGGTTATCTTGGAATCCATGCGAAACGTATGATATAGCTTCAAATACTTGTGATATACTTGATTTAGCTTCAACAGCATGCGAAACAAACGAGTTAGCTTCAAATCCATGCGAAACACATGATTTAGCATCTAATCAATGCGAAGTAGAGGGCTGATCTTCGAATCCAAGCGAAGCAAATGGTTTAGCTTCAAATACTTGTGATATACATGATTTAGCTTCAACTGCATGCGAGACAAACGAGTTAGATTCAAATGAATGCGAAACACATGATTTAGAATCAAATCAATGCGAAGTAGAAGGCTGATCTTCGAATCCATGCGAAACAAATGGTTTAGCTTCAAATATTTGTGATATACATGATTTAGCTTCAAATGCAGGCGAAACAAACGAGTTAGCTTCAAATCCATGCGAAACACATGATTTAGCATCTAATCAATGCGAAGTAGAAGGCTTATCTTTGAATCCAAGCGAAATAAATGGTTTAGCTTCAAATACTTGTGATATACATGATTCAGATTCAACAGCATGCGAAACAAACGAGTTAGCTTCAAATCCAAGCGAACACATGATTTAGCATCTAATCAATGCGAAGTAGAAGGCTTATCTTCGAATCCAAGCGAAACAAATGGTTTAGCTTCAAATACTTGTGATATACATGATTTAGCTTCAACAGCATGCGAAACAAACGAGTTAGCTTCGAATCTATGCGAAACACATGATTTAGCTTCAAATCAATGCGAATTAGAAGGGTTATCTTGGAATCCATGCGAAACGTATGATATAGCTTCAAATACTTGTGATATACTTGATTTAGCTTCAACAGCATGCGAAACAAACGAGTTAGCTTCAAATCCATGCGAAACACATGATTTAGCTTCAAATCAATGCGAATTAGAAGGGTTATATTCGAATCCATGCGAAACAAATGGTTTAGCTTGAAATACTTGTGATATACATGATTCAGCTTCAACTGCATTCGAAACAAACGAGTTAGCATCAAATCCATTCGAAACACATGATTTAGATTAAAGTCAATGCGAAGTAGAAGTATAATCTACGAATCCATGCGAAACAAATGGTTTAGCTTCAAATACTTGTGATATACATGATTCAGCTTCAACTGCATGCGAAACAAACGAGTTAGCTTCAAATCCATGCGAAACACATGATTTAGCTTCGAATCAATTCGAATTAGAAGGGTTATCTTGGAATCCATGCGAAACGTATGATATAGCTTCAAATACTTGTGATATACATGATTTAGCTTCAACAGCATGCGAAACAAACGAGTTAGCTTCAAATCCATGCGAAACACATGATTTAGCTTCAAATCAATGCGAATTAGAAGGGTTAGCTTCGAATCCATGCGAAACAAATGGTTTAGCTTCAAATACTTGTGATATACATGATTTAGCTTCAAAGGCATGCTAAACAACCAAGTTAGCTTCAAATCCGTGCGAAACACATGATTTAGCATCTAATCAATGAGAAGTAGAGGGCTGCTCTTCGAATCCAAGCGAAGCAAATGGTTTAGCTTCAAATACTTGTGATATACATGATTCAGCTTCAACTGCATTCGAATCAAACGAGTTAGCTTCAAATCCGTGCGAAACACATGATTTAGCATCTAATCAATGCGAAGTAGAAGGTTGATCTTCGAATCCATGCGAAACACATGATTTAGCATCTAATCAATGCGAAGTAGAAGGCTGATCTTCGAATCCAGGCGAAGCAAATGGTTTAGCTTCAAATACTTGTGATACACTTGATTTAGCTTCATCAGCAAGCGAAACAAACGGGTTAGCTTAAAATCCAAGCGGAACACATAATTTAGCTTCAAATCAATGCGAAGTAGGAGGCTTATCTTCGAATCCATGCGAAGCAAATGGTTTAGCTACAAATACTTGTGATATACATGATTCAGCTTCAACTGCATTCGAAACAAACGAGTTAGCTTCAAATCCGTGCGAAACACATGATTTAGCATCTAATCAATGCGAAGTAGAAGGCTGATCTTCGAATCCATGCGAAACACATGATTTAGCATCTAATCAATGCGAAGTAGAAGGCTGATCTTCGAATCCATGCGAAACACAT